>NC_084530.1:31962184-32079684 GCF_024500275.1 Phycodurus eques
TTTCTCTCTCTCAACCGATCGAAAGTCATGTAAACGGAGACAATCGGAATAGTCAGACTGTGTTCTGTCTGCACATGCTCTGTCTTGATATAAATGCGTGGAAACGTTGTCGTTTACGCACTTGAAACTATGGCGGCTTCAAACCAGAGCTGCCCTGCGACCGAGGTCTTGCTTTTAACTACTTGTATCTTGTTTTTTATCAAGCTGTTGCATTGATAAAAGTGGAAAAAAATAAAATTAAAATTGCAACTGACCTCCAGCTTGATAAATGATGTGATGTATACATCGATGTGTGCATGTCACACTTCTATAAAACAGCTGTTCCAATTAAACGTAATGCACATGTATACAGTACGGAATAGATCACATGTAAACAGACCAGAGATCTTCAATCGGAACAATTTCATTTGGAATGACAAAAAAGTCTGCATGCAAACCCAGCTTGTGTCTTGTAAACCACCTCGTTATCCACAAATCATCCATCATCATGGATCACCAAACTTCATCACCAAACTTCCTCCCATGCCCGAGTTTTTGCTTCAGCGACCACCAAAGCTGCATTCCGCTTGGCCAGCCGATACCCATCAGCTGCCTCAGGAGTCCCACAGGCCAAAAAGGCCCGATAGGACTCCTTCTAGAGCTTGACGGCATCCCTCACCGTTGGTGTCCACCAACGGGTTCGGGGATTGCCGCCACGACAGGCACCGACCACCTTACGGCCATAGCTGCGGTCGGCCGCCTCAGCAATGGAGGCGCGGAACACGGTCCACTCGGACTCGATGTCCCCCCGTCTACCCGGAATATGAGCAATGTTCTGTCGGAGGTGGGAGTTGAACCTCCTTCTGACAGGGAATTCCGCCAGACGTTCCTAGTAGACCCTCACAATACGTTTGGTCCTGCCACGTCGGACCGGCATCTTCCCCCACCATCGGAGCCAACTCACCACCAGGTGGTGATCAGTTGACAGCTCCGCCCCTCTCTTTACCCGGCCGCAAGTCCAATGACACGACCACAAAGTCGATCATCGAACTGCAACCTAGGGTGTCCTGGTGCCAAGTGCATGTGTGGACACCATTATGCTTGAACATGGTGTTCGTTATGGACAATCCGTGATGAGCACAGAAGTCCAATAACAGAACACCGCTTGGGTCCTGATCGGGGGGGGCGTTCCTCCCAATCACGCCCTTCCAGGTCTCACTGTCATTGGCCACATGAGCATTGAAGTCCCCCAGCAGAACGATGGAGTCCCCAGCGGGAGCGCTCTCCAGCACCCCCTCCAAGGACTCCAAAAAGGGTGGGTACTCTGAACTGCTGTTTGGTGCATAGGCACAAACAACAGTCAGGACCCGTCCCCCCACCCGAAGGCGGAGGGAGGCTAGACTCTCGTCCACCGGGGTGAACCCCAACGTAAAGGCGCCAAACCGGAGAGCAATAAGTATACCCACACCTGCTCGGCGCCTCTCACCGTGGGCGACTCCAGAGTGGAAGAGAGTCCAACCCCTCTCGAGAGGACTGGTACCAGAGCCCAAGCTGTGCGTGGAGGCGAGTCCGACTATATCTAGTTGGAACTTCTCGACCTCACACACCAGCTCGGCCTCCTTCCCTGCCAGAGAGGTGACATTCCACGTCCCTAGAGCCAGCTTCTGTAGCCGGGGATCGGATCGCCAAAGTCCCCGCCTTCGGCCACCGCCAAGCTCGCACTGCACCTGACCCCTATGGCCCCTCCCACAGGTGGTGAGCCCACGGGAAGGGTGACCCACGTTACCCTTTCGGGCTGTGCCAGGCCGGGCCCCATGGGTGCAGGCCCGGCCACCAGGCGCTCGCCTTCGAGCCCCACCTCCAGGCCTGGTTCCAGAGAGTGCCCGCATCCGGGCAAGGGAAACCTGAACCCATTAATTGTACTCGTCATAGGGGTTTTTGGAGCCGTACTTTGTCTGGTCCCTCACCTAGGACCTGTTAGCCATGGGTGACCCTGCCAGGGGCATAAAGACCCAGACAACTTAGCTCCTAGGATCATTGGGACACACAAAGCCCTCCACCACGATAAGGTGACGGCTCAAGGAGGGGGGGTCTCAAAATAGTTGTTGATAAATTTGAGAATTGATTAGTTGTCAATTAATCGATTTAATTGTTGCCCCTCTAGTCAAAAGTTTCCAACCTGCCCATAAAAGTCTGCTTTCATGATAGGGTTGAACAATTTATCATTATCGTAACCCTTTCTAGAATATTCAAGATATTGGTATTGCAAAATCAACGCAATACCTCGGTAAGGCTGGTGCAGAGTCTGCACATTGCACCGATTTAATGTCATAAATAAAAGTCTTCCTCGTTTATGTAAAGGTATTTTGGATTTAAAAAAAAGAATCTAACCCAGAACGAGGTGTCGTGCAGGTTGTGCTTAGCAAAAGTTGAGACGAAGCAAGGCACCACGTGAAACAACACGCCACAACAACAACAATTTAGTACATCCACGAAGTTGTGAGAGAATGTTTGATGTTTTGATTTGTCGCCCCTCTATTTGTTAGCACGTAGCTAACCAGATTAGCAGAGCTGCAATTGTACAAATGTCAAGTTGCACACCCAAGTGCAGGGGGTCTCACCCAGCAGGTCTCCCGAGAAGTTGACGGGTAGCACGATGCCGACGGAGAGGACGCCGACCACCACCAGGAGGCCGATGATGTGCCGCTGGAAGGACAGGTAGTGCACCGCGTCCTCGCCGCACTTCTCGCGGATCTCCTCGTCCCTGCGAGCGATGGCACACGTCAGATGATGGCTGCCCGCCGCTGCCGCAACGGGGAATGGCAGAGCTACCAAAGGAATGTTTGTAAATGGAGAAACTCCACGCGGACTCACTTAATTCGAAAGATGGCCGTCAGCCAGGAGCAGAAGCCCTGCAACGACAAAACAACAAAAACAAGGTTCAGGGTTTCTGTTTGTTAGGAGACTCAAAATGCTGTCCACACCTCGTCCTGTCGGTCGTTCATGTTAATTAACTCAATTAACTGACGTACAAACGAGTTTTTATATCTATTGTATTTGCATAGTGGTGCCTTGCACCAAGGGCCACATTTGAAATGTTTATACTCACAGATCAGAACATGCAGGGGTCCGACAAGACTTTTTGGGCTTCTTTCACTGTCTGTTGTTCAAATATTATCAGAGCAGTTTTCAGAGTACACGTACCACAACCTTCCCGGCGAGTTTTAATAATCTAAACATCTGATTTTTAGCTGGCGATTGCATATCTCATTATAGATTCTAGACTTGCGCTATAAAAGAAATCAACATGACAGCTTGACTTTCGCCAAATACCCTGAGTCTTCTTAAAATCACAATTAGCCTGGGACCAGTTGGTCCCAGGCTAATTGCAAAAAATTGAATGCAAAAAATCTATTGGAAGTTTTGTACAAACAAGTAATTAAAGTGATGGATAAAAAACCAAGGCACGATCATCACTGTGCAATTTAAAAAAAATACAGTCATCAGCCAAAGAAACAGCTCTGAGCGTGTCACTCGAGGCTCTGTCAGAGGTGACTGTCTCATTCCTCTGCGCAGGAGCACTTTCAGTAAGTCAGCCTGGTCAGTGAGGAGCGCTGGTGAGTGGAAGGAGGTTAAACTGCTTACAACATACAAGGCCTTCACAAAAAAAAAAAAATGAAAATGTGGCTAGTTGACACCTATAGCTGCCAACACTAAAAGACAAGTA
Source organism: Phycodurus eques (assembly GCF_024500275.1). NCBI lineage: Eukaryota > Metazoa > Chordata > Actinopteri > Syngnathiformes > Syngnathidae > Phycodurus > Phycodurus eques. The sequence goes on from NC_084530.1 coordinate 31,965,891, forward strand.
GGTTATGTTGTTTTTCTGTTATGATAAAAAAAAATATGGTTTTATTCTCTCTTAATAGTATAGTTTGATTATGTATCCTGTATTATATTGTCTTGTAGATGTATTCTACTGCTTTTTTACATCATGGCCAGGGGACTACAGATGAAAACTAGCCTTCTGGCTAATTCTGGCTTTTTTAACCATGTGTAGTTCATGTGTTTTATGAAATTGCATTGTCCCCTTTCAAAAATAAACTGATAAAACAAATCAGAATCAGTTTTATTGGCCATTTATTGGAATGAGTCTCTGGAAGTTGGAGCCACACAAAAGTGTATTCTCTGGTGTATCTTTGTGCAAATACTTTCTACATGCTTGTGCCAGCTCATCTCCAAATCAATTTGCAGTCCAAAGGAATTAGGAGGTTACCTGCTTAAAAAAACAAACAAAACAAAAAAACAACAAGGCAATTCTGTCTCACTTCTTATTCCACCAAAGACGAAACATTCTCATGTTGTCTGAGTGGACACAGGGGATCGGCTCCAAAAATAATGCAAACAAGTGGTGGATCGGGTAAAAATAATTATGCAAACGAGTGGTGGATCGGGTAAAAAAAAATGCAAATAAGCAGGAGATCAGGTAAAGAAAATTATGAATGAGAGGGGGATCGGGTCCCAAAAATGCAAAGAAGAGGTGGAGCGGGTAAAAAAAATAATGCAAATAAGCGGTGGCTCGGGTAGAAAAAAAAAAAAAAAGAAGCAAATAAACAGGAGATTGTGTAAAAAAAAATGCATATAAGCGGTCGATCGGGTAAAACATATGTGAATAAGTGGCGGACCGGGTCAAAAAAATGCGACACAGCGGTGGATCGGGTAAAAAAATGTGAATAAGTAGTGGATCAGGTAAAAAAAATGTTTTTTTTTAAAAACCCAGACGCGAACAACTTAACCAGGTTATCCAGTGTCACTTACTGTTCCTGCAAAGACTAAACATGTTGTCTGAGTGGGCAGAGCCTCCAAGGCTGACATCTGACCTGCTCACTGTTTAAGTGGATGAGCATTAGCATTACCTACAGCGTCCCACGGATTAAAACCAAAACCTGCTGAGCCTTCACCACGGTGACCGCTCCACAACACGTCACCGTGACGATGACTAACAAACACATGTGCTGACTTCTTACCTGTAGCTTAGCATGGTAGCTGAGGAGAGTAGAGTAGAGTAGAGGAGAGTAGAGGAGAGGAGAGGAGAGGACAGAAGGAAGGAAGGAATCTCACGTTGTCACGCTGTTCAAGGTCCACGGAGCTGGAGACGGACGTGAGGCGTTCGTAGCGGTCGGGCGTGTCCGAGTGCATCGCCGATGCCACGCTGAGGACAAGACAGCGGAAGGGTTAGCAGTTAGCGCTTAACTTCGACATCGGTGGCCAATCACCTCCGAGAAGGTGATCACATGACAAGAAAGAGGAGGCGGAGCAGCTAAGACGACGACGTCCCGTCCGGCTCACGGCTAGTGTTGGGCCTCGGGCTAACTCGCTAGCTGGCTAGCACGCCACGGGGACATCAGTACACACACACAAACACACATGCACACGCATATACGAAGTTACCTTTTGACCGGCTCATAGTTATCTCTGTCTCGTCTTCGGCTGATTTAGTTTTTCACGTTGGGGACAAGCATGAAGAATTGTTAGCATCTTGGCTTCTGTTAGCCATGCAAGGCAAGCAGTCATTGTCTGTTTGACTATTTTATCCATCCATCCATTTTCTGAACCGCTTCTCCGCATTAGGGTCGCGGACGCGCTGGAGCCTATCCCAGCAATCATCGGGCAGGAGGCGGGCTACACCCTGAACTGGTTGCCAGCCAATCGCAGAGCACATACAAACAAACAACCATTCGCGCTCACATTCCCACCTACGGGCAATTTGGAGACTTCAGTTAACCTTCCATGCATGTTTTTGGGATGTGGGAGGAAACCGGAGTGCTTGGGAGACTTGCTAAACATAAAGGAGGCGACTCCGGACTTTCTTTCACCAACTTTCGCAACTCCGCTCAGTTTTTTCCCCAAATTCCTCACCGGAGCGGCGTCCGCGGTTTTCGGTACATGGAGGCACAGGCGACGCCACACAGGGAAGCGAGCCGGCATCCAGGTGAAACTCCGCAAGAGAGGACACAGATTGGCGTTCCCGTCGATCCACCTCGCGAATATACGCTCCCTACCCAACAAAATGGACGAGATTCATCTCCTGATAAAGACCAGTAAAGACTTTGGACGTTCCGCCGCCATGTGCTTTACGGAGACTTGGCTTTGTGAGGCTGTACCCGATGGCGCTGTCATGCTTCCGGGTTTCCATCTTCACCGAGCGGACTGCATCGCGGAGTTATCGGGGAAAACAAAAGTCACGGAGCTCAGCACACACTGCAGCCCACATTTGGAGTCGCTGTTTTTGAACTGTAAGCCATTCTACTCACCGCGTGAGTTCGCATCATTCATCCTCGCTGGAGCGTACATCCCGCCTCAAGCTAACACGAATGCCCTGCTAATGCTCGCTGAACAAGTCAACGAAATAAAAAAAAAAACACCCGGACTCACCCCTCATTATTCTCGGGGACTTTAACAAAGCTAAACTCAACCACGAACTCCTTAAATACAAGCAGCACATCGACTGTCCTACCAGGGAAAATAGCATTCTGGACCACTGCTATACTATGCTAAAAAACGCATGCCGTGCCAAACCTCGTGCTGCCCTGGGCTCGTCTGATCACTGCTTAATTCAGATAATACCGACGTAAAGGAAATAACTTAAATGCGCGAAGCCTACAGTGAAAACAGTGAAAAAGTGGACCAATGAAGCCAAGATGGAACTTCAAAGCTGTTTCGACTGCACAGACTGGAGTGTCTTTGAAAATTCAGCTGGCAGCCTGGATGAATATACGGACACTGTCACATCCTATATCAGTTTCTGTGAAGAGGTTTGTGTACCAACAAAGTCATTTCGCACTTTCGACAACAACAAGCCGTGGTTCACTGCCAAACTTAAGCAGCTTCGCCAAGCTAAGGAGGACGCATATCAGAGCGGGAACAGGGCCGTGTATAATCGCACTAGAAACCAGCTGACTAAAGAAATTAACATCGCGAAGAGAAACTATGCAGCAAAGTTGGAAAAAGAGTTTAGCGCTAACGACTCTAAATTAGTCTGGCATGCATTCCAATCACTGACAAATTACAAGCGACGATCCCCCCCAAACTGAGAACAATAGTACACTAGCCAACGACTTGAATACCTTCTACTGCAGATTTGAAAAGGACACTTTCACACCCCACACCCACCCAGCCACATCACCGACCACAATCACACCTCTGACTTCTGCGTTAACCATCCACGAACAGGATGTGAGACGCATCTTCAAACAACAAAAGATGAACAAAGCAGCAGGCCCAGACCATGTGTCCTCATCCTGCCTCAAAGTCTGCGCGGACCAGCTCGCGCCAGTCTTCACTCAGATCTTCAATAGATCTCTGGAACTGTGCGAAGTTCCATCCGGTTTCAAACGCTCCACCATCATTCCAGTCCCCAAGAAACCTACAATTTCAGGTCTAAATGACTACAGGCCTGTCGCCTTGACATCTGTGGTCATGAAGTCCTTTGAACGTCTCGTACTGGACCACCTCAAGAGCGTCACAGGTCCCCTGCTGGACCCCCTCCAGTTTGCCTACCGAGCGAACAGGTCTGCGGATGATGCAGTCAACATGGGACCGCACTTCATTCTAGAACACCTCGACAGTGCAGGGACCTACGCGAGGATCCTGTTCGTGGACTTCAGCTCAGCGTTCAACACCATCATCCCTGAACTCCTTTCATCCAAGCTTCTCCAGCTCAGCGTCTCACCTGCCATCTGCCAGTGGATTTACAGCTTCCTGACGGGCAGGACACAGCAGGTGAGGCTGGGGGAGGTCACCTCATCCACATGCAGCATCAGCACTGGGGCGCCCCAAGGTTGTGTCCTCTCTCCGCTGTTCTTGCCTCTCTACACGAACGACTGCACCTCAACGCACTTGGCTGTCAAACACCTGAAGTCTGCAGATGACACCACTGTCATTGGCCTCATCAAGGACAGTGACGAGTCTGCATATCGACAGGAAGTGGAGCGGCTGGAGCTGCGGTGCGGCCGACACAACCTGGAGCTGAACACGCTCAAGACTGTAGAGATGATCGTGGACTCCAGGAGGCATCCTTCGCCACAGCTGCTCCTCACGCTGTCCAGCTGCCGTCGAGACCTTCAAGTTCCTGGGAATTACAGTCTCTCAGGACCTGAAGTGGGCGACCAACATCAACTCCGTCCTCAAAAAGGCCCAGCAGAGGATGTACTTCCTGCGGCTTCTGAGGAAAAACGGCCTGCCACGGGAGCTGCTGAGGCAGTTCTACACAGCGGTCATCGAATCGGTCCTGTGTTCTTCTATCACAGTCTGGTTTGGTGCTGCGACAAAAAAGGACAAACTCCGACTGCAACGGACAATCAGAACTGCTGAAAGGATTGTCGGTACCCCCCTACCCACCCTTGAGGACTTGCACGCTGCCAGACCTAAGACAAGAGCGTGCAAAATCCTCTCGGACCCTCCGCATCCCGGTCACCGGCTCTTCCGGCTCCTTCCCTCAGGTAGGCCCTACCGATCAATGCAAACTAGAACTAGCAGACATTCCAACAGCTTCTTCCCTCTTGCCATCAACTTCTTAAACAGCTAACCTACAATTCATGCTGCCAATGTTTTTGTCTTGAGTTTGTTGTCACATTTCTGTCGGGCCAATTATATATTACTCGTGCACTCACCGCTGCACTATTTGCATATCTGTTGTTGACCAATACTGGCTCTCATGCCAGAGTAGCATCTGCCCCACTTGCACACTGACTAAGGAGTATCTGCAACATTTGCACAATCAACATTGTCCCAGATTATCGCGCTACTAGTCACTTTAAACCGCATACATTCCTTAAAGTCTCGGCGCCCTAAGCACAATGGTCATTGCACCTGACTATTGCTATATTAGTCATTCAAAGTGCCATAAGTGCGAGAGGACTCTGCGTCTTTTTGTACAATTGTCAATAAATAAATAAATTAAATTGTACCGGCATTACCAGATAACTAGCAACCCTTTACTGTTCAGTGACTGTTTTTTTTTTTGTCAATGTCTTTCTGTCTCCAAAGTGTTCTCTGTCAATTGACCGTCTGTTGTCGTACTCGAGCGGCTCCAACTACCGGAGACAAATTCCTTGTGTGTTTTTTGGACATACTTGGCAAATAAAGATGATGTAAGCCTGTTCTATGTTCTTCAGCTGCTAGAAGGCTCTTTTCGTTATTGATTTGACGGGTGAACGTCAGATCGGAATCAATCAGCACACGACGGTTTCAGACTTTGTCTTTTGGTTTTAAAGAGAGTGACTCCAGGTCTTTACTAAAAGCCATACTCTTTTCTTTACTGCCAAAAACAATTACCTCAGTTTTGTTGTGGTTTAATTGAAGGAAGGCGGCACGTTGGATAACTGGTTAGCAAATCTGCCTCACAGTTCTGAGGACCGGGGTTCAATCCCCGGCCCCGCCTGTGTGGAGTTTGCATGTTCTCCCTGTGCCTGCGTGGGTTTTCTCCGGGCATTCCGGTTTCCTCCTCCCCCCCCCCCCAAAAAAAAAACACACATGCCAGGTTAATTGAAGTCTCTAAATTCCCCGTAGGTGTGAATGTGAGTGCGAATGGTTGTTTGTTTATATGTGCCTTTGATTGGCTGGCGACCAGTTCAGGGTGTACCCCGCCTCTCGCCCGAAGATAACTGGGATAGGCTCCAGCACGCCCGTGACCCTAGTGAGGATAAGCGGTACAGAAAATGGACGGAAGGATAATTGAAGGAAGTTTTGGTTCATCCAGTTATTCATTTGTTATAGACAGCAACACAACACCTCAATTGAACTGTGGTCATCTGGAGACACTGCTAGATATACAGTAACTGTGTGTCATGTGCATAGCTATGATAGTCAAAATTAAAGTTCTGAAGAATTTGACCCAAGGGTAGCATATACAGGTTGAACAGGAGGGGTCCAATAACTGACCCTTAGAGGACCCCATAGGTCATTGCCATTGAATGAGATTGAAAACTTCAGATGGTTACGAAATAACTCCTTTCCTCCAGGTTGGAGCTGAACCATTTAAGAACTGTTCCATTGAGTCCTACCCATGTTTGCAACCTGCTCAACGCCGCGCTGAGATCCAACGAGACAAGAACTGACACCTTTCACAAGTCAGTGTTCAACCTTATACCATTTAGCACTTTGATAAGAGCTGATTCTCAAAGAGCAAACATGTTTTTGTACAGTAACACAACAGGGCCAAGTGACCTCAGCTCTGTGGCACGGCTTCACCTGTGTTCATTCGCCCATATACGCCCCCCATTAGGGGTCAATGACCCCAAGTCAAACCATACTTTTGTGTTTCTTTCTTGGGAACAATTTGAAGTTGAACAAGGTCTCTAAACGATACACCGCTTGTCGAAATAGTCGTCAATGAATTCGATCATCGATTAGTTGTCGATTAATCGATGAATTGATGAATCACCTTCAAAATACTTTTTGACATGTTGTGTGTATGCGAACGGACATACACCACGACGCACGTCGCTCACCTGTCGGCGTCGGTGACGAGCGCCAGGCGTCCGTAGTCCCACGCCACTTTTCGTAAAATGGAAAAGACGAAGAGCAAGACCTGCAGAAGAAGAAGAAGAAGAAGGAGTAGCGTCTATGTTACGACGTTTGCGGTTCGTCGGTTTGCGCGGTGGTCTGACCAGGAAGCACATGAAGTCGAGCGCCAGCACGGTGGGCACGCCGCCGAAGGGCAGACCCTGCAGCACCGTGCTGCGGATGCGGGCCGAGTAGCAGTACTCTTTGGAGCCGCCGTCGGCCGAGCAGTTGTCCCGGGCGCCGCACGCCCGGCTGCCGCCCACGGTCGCCATGGCGATGATCAGGACTCGCAGCATGCTCAGCGCCGCATCCTCGCCGCCGACCTACGCGGGGAGACCGATCAGCTGCATTTCCCGCCAAAAAGTACGGCCACGGTTCGTACTGCGGATGTTACGTACCGCTTTTTTCAGCCCAAAACCAGTACAAGTACCGGTATTCACTCTTGAGTATTCACCGATACAGAGTACTGCTACCACTAGTACTTTTGATAAATACAAATCTAATTCACACAATGACAGATAATTGTGAACAAAGACCTTCCTTTCTTAATTTTTCCTTCCTTTTTCTCTTTCTTGCTTTCTCCCTTACTTCCTTTCCTTTGCCTCCTCTTTCTTTCTGACACATGATTGATTCACCAATGTGTCAAAACACCGCAGTGTAGTGCCAACTACTGGACAGGTCAGATGTCAGATTTTTTGTTATCGGGTAGCGCCGTGAAGGCGCTACCTTTAAATAAGGTCGGTACCGTCTTGATACTGATACCGATACCTGGTTTCGGTACTTGCCCATCCCTTGTTATGTCAATGAGGTCAAGGAAAAAGTTATGGAAATTGAAAATGCATTTTCTAGGTCTTTGAAACCTTTGAAAAAGATTTTCGAATGTTAGATTTGCCAACAAAATGCCAGAAAACGGCGGCACGGTGACCGACTGCCTCACAGGTCTGAGGTTGTGGGTTCAAATCCGACCTCGCCTGTGTGGAGTTCGCATGTTCTCCCCGTGCCTGCGTGGCTTTTCTCCGGGCACTCCGCTTTCCTCCCACATCCCAAAAACATGCATGCGAGGTTAATTGAAGACTCTAAATTGCCCGCAGGCGTGAATGTGAGTGCCAATGGTTGTTTTATTTTTTATGTACCCTGCGATTAGCTGGCGGCCAGTTCAGGGCGTAGCCCGCCTCTCGCCCGCAGTCGGCTGGGATAGGCTCCAGCACGCCCGCGACCCGCGTGAGGAGAAGCGATACGGAAAAGCAATAATGAACGAATGAGTTCTTGCACTTCATGTTGGTTAGCTGTTCAAGAGGTTTGTGTCATCTTCGAATGGAAATGTTCTATGCACAAGAGCCCTCTGCACTGGGAGAGAGAGAAGGGAAAAAAAAAATCTAGATCAAAAATCACAATACGTGGTTCTTTTTGGATTGTTTCAAGAGTAGATATTTTAGACATGCATTTGGGCATGAAATATGTAGATTAAGCTCCGGTCACGTATTGGTTCAATAAAAAACTGAAATACTGTCTGCACCTATTTTGTCCACGTTTCAAATGGCAGGACATGCATCTGCTTCGGAAGTGCGTGCTCCTACGTAGGTAAGTTTGATGGTGGAAACAGTCTAACTGTGAACGTGCGTAAAAGCCAAATTGTGATTGCATAAATGTCTTTATATTTGTCAATACAACCCTTTTCACTTGTTACACTGAAAAAAAGTAATTTTGGACTTAAATGGAACATGTATATCGGTTGCAAGTGATTGAAATGTGTTAAACTAACATACAGTATTTTTTTTTTCGGAAAAGACGTCAGTTTACCAACATGTAATCACTTGCAACCAAAACTTAAGTACTTGTTTTCAGTGTATGAACAAATGATGAAAAATGCGTCCTGTTTAACATGCCTTCTAAAAAACACAAAGCTTTACTATTATTTTCATTTAAAGATAATTGATGGCCTGAGTCCACACGTGACGTCATCACCAGACGTCAGCAAGTTCGAGGCGAAACGAGCCGAAACCGCCCGATTGAAGCCGAACTCGCAAAGCGGACGCTCGCCGTCTCGGCGTATTCTGCGCGTGTTACGTAAGAACCAACACCCCCCACCAGACCCCCCCCCCACCCCCTCCAACCCCCCACCCCCATACACACCCCACCCCCCCGTGATGGTGCGGGCGGGCGGTCGGTCGGATGAAACAAAGGCGACGGCGGCCCTCATTTTGCGGCCTCACCTGAGCACCGGAAGTTTGCGAGCGTCGCGGCCTGGAATCCTCGTCACGCAGCACGCACGAGCGCCGCCGAGTCGGGCCGCCGCAGCGCCGCCGACGCCATCGCCGAGTGCACCTGACACTCTTCCTCCTCCTCCTCCTCTTCTTCCGGCTGAGATGCTAAAATAGGCTGTGGCTCAGTGGCTCATCTCGTCTCGTCCGCTAGGTTGAAGGCTTTACGGGGTTGAGGGTTTGCCCGCCGATGCTGCTGCTGCCGCTGCGGACGACGCGCAGCGATTGCACGCAGGCGTCGACAGGGGGCGCCGCAGCCGCCCCTTCACAATAAAAGCCTGACGTGTCCGTCCAAAACAAGAAAGGAAGTCTGAGCCCTGCTCATCGCTGCATCTCGACAAAAAAAAAACATTTGACATTTCGGTAAAAATGTCGAAAATTATCGTTATTTTTATTTTGTTTGAAATGTTCAACACACGTGCAAGAACAACTTGAGATGAACAAAGCAGATATTGGTGCCCAAAAAAAAACCAGACCATTTTCACCTCTACATCCCCCAAAAAAATATATATTTTGAAAAAAATTTCAAACATTTTAGCCTTTTTTTTATGTGTGATAAGCGGAGAAGAGAATGGATGGATATTTTTTTGTCATCTGTTTTGATTCATACGACAACAACAGGTGGCGCTGTAACTCCCACAATCCATCCATCCATTTTCTGAGCCGCTTCTCCTCACAAGGGTCGCATGCGTGCTGGAGCCTATCCCAGCTATCCTCGGGCAGGAGGCGGGGTCCACCCTGAACTGGTTGCCAGCCAATCGCAGGGCAGATAGAAACAAACAACCACTCGCACTCACATTCACACCTACGGGCAATTTAGAGTCTTCAATTAACCTACCATACATGTTTTTGGGATGTGGGAGGAAACAGGAGTGCCTGGAGAAAACCCACGCAGCCACGGGGAGAACATGCAAACTCCACACAGGTGGGGCCAGGATTTAAACCCCGGTCCCCAGCACTGTGAGGCAGACGCGCTAACCGTGCCGCTACAATCCTAAATCTTAGAAACCAATCAAAACCTTTGTGGACGATGCGTGGTGGGAACCAGAGCACACCTTCAGAATAAATCTTCTGCTTCAGAATAAAAGCTCCCTTCACAAAAAAAGTTTCACAATAAAAGTCAACCCTCAGAATAAAAACCGTCCTTCACAATTAGAGGAGAGGAGAGTTAAGGTTGCATGGACATTTGTGATTGTTCTTTTGAGTGTTTGTTGTTTTCTTTTTTATTTCTTTGCAAAGACGAAAGATGACAACAGAAAGGTCAGTGTGATGAAGCTAATTATATTCACAAAGTTTTAAATTTAATAAATGAAAGTGTGAATGACAAACTGATTGTTTTCCAGAATTTTGAATTCTACTTTCAACCCCTCACTGAGGACAAAATTCGAGTTTGAGCGCAGGTGCGAAAAGTCATTGGTGCGTCCGTCCATTTCCCGAGCCGCTTCTCCTCGCGAGGCCGGCGGGCGTGCTGGGGCCAATCCCCGCTGACTTGGGGCGAGAGGCGGGGTACGCCCTGAACTGGCCGTCAGCTGATCGCACGCAGGGCACATGTAAACAAACAACCGTTCGCACCTGTGGACAATTTTTTCATCTTCAATCAACCTCACGTGCCTATTTTGGGGATGTGGGAGGAAAGCGGAGTACCCGAAGAAAAGCCACACAGGCACGCGGAGAAGGTGCAAGCTCCACACAGGCTGGCCGGATTTGAACCCGGGTCCTCAGAACTGTGAGGCAAACGCGCTAACCTGTCGTCACCCCATAAAATGTCACCCTTTTTTTTTTTTTTTTAATCTTTAATCTTCATGTCGTGCTGGCAACTTTGTTTGTATTTTTATTTTTTAAGTTTCCTGTTATATGTGAAATGTGTTTATTTATTAATTTTTTTAAAGGAAGGCAGTCGGTGTTTGTAAATTACGGTAACATTTTGTCACATTGGGCTTCAAATATTCTTGAAAAAGCTGCTGTGAATTCTGGAGTCACTTTTTTTGCACATGTACAACAATTTTTGTCAACTTTAATGATTAAATCCAAATATTAAGTGTTAGACAAAAATGTTAAATCTATTATATATCCATTTTCAACACCGCTTATCCCGGTTAGGGTCACGGGACGCCGGAGCCTATCCCAGCTGACTTGGGCGAAAGGCGGACTACACCCTGAACTGGTCGCCAGTCAGTCGCAGGGCACATGTAGACACGGACGACCATTCCCACTCACATTCACACCGTCACTGAGTGGAAACTGACCCACGCTGCCTGCACCAAAGTCAGGCGAGTGTACCACTACACCATCAGTGACTATATATATATATATATATATATATATATATATATATATATATATATACACACACACACAAATGTTTACAGTTAGATTTAAATTAGAAATATATAGTTAACACTTATGTTTCAGGTTTAGGTGTGCTAAATATCCAAATTGTAAATATAAATGTTAAATATACCTAAACGTTCAATCTAATTCTAAATATTGATACTTGGGTATACATTTTACATTTGGATTGAACTATTTTAAATTGCCAGTGCAGCTGTTCTAGTAGGCTTTTGCAGGTTATTTTTGTTTTTAACTGTGGAGCGGAAGTGTGAAGGTTTTGCGCTAACACTGACCGCAATTTGGAACTGTTCATAATTCCCTCCATCGTGACGAAGGCCGCAGGTCCAGATGAAGAAAAAGAGCCGCGGTTCCTGATGCGACCACCTGGGGGCGCCTCCCTTCTTTTGGCGATGTACACCACAGCACATTGCCCCAGACGTCTATCCATCCATTTTCTTTACCGCTTTTCCTCAGGGGATTTCCAGTTTGTTTTTTTTCTTTGTGAGATAAGACTTCCATCTTGCCAGCCTGCCCCATGGCCAGGACAACGCCTTCAAAGTTGCTGCCGGCCTTTTCTTTTCATCAATTTGGGACAGACGTCCAGTTCTTGCCATTGCTGTGCCGCATTTTCTGCACTTGTCGACGACTGGCCGTCTTGTCTTGTTATTTTGTACTCTTCAGCTTTGAACAACGAGACCCCTCCGACACTGTGGAAGCTCCGTGCAAACTGTGTGCTGGAAGATGTGACCACAAAAATGTCACACAAAGCCTGCTAGAAAAACTGAACCTAATTTGGGATTAATCAGAGGCACTTTAAACGGTGGCAGGTGTGTGCCGAGCTTGAATCCGATCGGTTAATTTTGAACACATCCACATCTCAGTTACAAGTGGGTGTGTGCACTTGTGCAACCACATTATGTAACTTGTATGTTTTTAGTTGCCTTCTCAAAAAGATTTTTTCCCAATGGAGTTGTACACGTTAAAGGTCACATTAATGGTGGAAAAAGTTTGGAAAGCGCTCATTCTGGTCTCATTTTCTGTATCACAAAAACCTGGCATTTGAACAGGGGTGTGAAGACTTTATATACTCACTGTGGATATGTATAGGTAGATAGAAAAACGTACTATTCATTAATATACATGAAAAAAAACCAGACAATATAGTCATAAATACATAAAACAAGGCGGCACGGTGGTCGACTGGTTAGAGCGTCTGCCTCACAGTTCTGAGGACGGGGGTTCAATCCCCGGCCCCGCCTGTGTGGAGTTTGCATGCCCGTGCCTGCGTGGCTTTTCTCCGGGCACTCCGCTTTCCTCCCACATCCCAAAGACATGCATGGTAGGTTTATTGACTAACCCTAACCCTAATTGCCCGTAGATGTGAATGTAAGCACGGATGGGTGTTTGTTTGTATGTGCCCTGCGATCGGCTGGCAACCGGTTCAGGGTGGACCCCGCCTCCTGCCCGATGATAGCTGGGATAGGCTCCGGCACGCCCGCGACCCGCGTGAGGAGAAGCGCCTCAGAAAATGGATGGATGGATACATGAAACAATCCAAAAGAGGAGCTGGGGAATTTTCAATAAAAACATAACATGAAGAGCATAAAACAGAAGTTTTAACCCTTTTTCGGTTTGTTTTTTTGGCTTAAATATTGTGCTCGTGTGTTGTCTGCTTTCCTTCTAAAAAATAAAAAGCTTTTGAAGGACTAAATTTGGATTTGTGAATATGAAATGTGGAACGATTCCGCTCCTGACGAACGTTACTTTGAAGGTCGCAGGCAGGAAACGAGCGTGTCAATCGGCAGTGACGCCACCAGGCAACGGCGTCATTTGAATGGAGAATCCCACAACAAACATGGCGGACGGTGAGTTCATTGTTGTTCGTTTTCGCCGTAGTTGTTGCTGCTGCCGCCTCCGTTTCGTCCTTCTTTTTCTCCTCCTTTCACGCCCCTTCGCGACCACAAAAGTCAGCCGACGAACGTCGTCGAAACCGCTAAAACATTTCAAGCAAATCGCTGAATGGGATGCTAAGCTAACATGCGAGATTAACGTTCGTTTTCTTTTTTGGGCACATTTCTGTAAGCATAAAACAGAATCTTGACGCGGCGTTCGAGCGTCAAGCCTGTCACTCTTCTAACTTCAAGTCAGCAGCTACAAAAATGGCAACATCATATTGATGCTCTCCAAATGACCTCCATCCTGTTTGGTTTGCAGAGCACACAGACGCACAACACACCATGGAGCATTCCACTACTACCGTGAGTCATCATCATTTGCATTCTCGATTGATACATTGTTTCCATAAATAGAAAATAGCAAGTATACAAAGAACAGGAATATTGGTTGAACTTTAATGAGCCCACCAGGTGAGGCAACTGAGGACAGGTTGTCGTTTGCAATGCCGACCTGACTGGACGCAGCTGAGGAAAACCGAACAGAAGTTGCAATTTTGCACAAGAAAAAACAAAATTACAATTAAGTCGTAATTTCACAAGGAAGTTGGTGATTAAGTTGCAGCTTTGTTCTGTCGTTTTTTTTTTTTTTTGGGTGCTGTCGAGGTGCCCGATTCTCCCGGAATGACTTGAGACACTCGAAAGAATTTCGGAACTGTGGAGTTTTTCTGACACGCACAAATGCCACACTTTAAATGTGAAATTAACTCCTGCAACGGTTAAGGAAGCTAATCGTCGCCCGTGTCATGTCACGGGCTATTCTAAAGGAGCATGTGTTTTTGTATTCTGTATTGAATAAATTCAACAAACGGAATTTGAATCAGAAAAATGACTTAACACGTTAGGAGCCGGCCCATCAATAGAAAAGCGCGTTGAACACATTTCATGACCGACAAAGACACAGCTCAGACAAAAACAAATGATTCAAACTAACTCACAATCAGTTTTTATGCGATGTAGACGCCTACTAGGAAGTAACAGGAAAGTTTTCCCGCTCGCGGCGGAGACTTCAGCAAGAGGTATGCATGTCTTTGTTTGCAAAAGAAAGCCCTGGCCTTGCTCATTTTGAGGAGGAGCAGACGAGTTGCAGAAAAACGAGGAAATGGGCGCTCGTCGGGACCTCGGAGAGTTTAGGCTTGTTCAAGTCCGCTAAAAAATAAAATAAAAGCACAAAACACCCATTGGAGGACATTATCGCTCTTGACATCGAAGTTCTTTCTTTTCGAGGTCGCTCCGCGGAGCATCAGCCGCCCTCAATATTGTCGCAGCGCGAAAGGCTCTCTCGGCACGTGCACGATGCATGGAAAAGTCGCGGCATCGCCAAGTGCACTGTGAAAAGGCCTTTGATTCAAATGACGAGATGCACACACTTTTGTTTGATACATCCCATTACAGATACACACCCAGATAGCCTTATAAACATAATTGCATTACACTTGGTCGCACCAACACAACAAACACACAACAAATCAACATTGGGTGCGTTGGGAAGTTCAATCCGGGCGTCCTCTCCGCACCCCTCAGAGCGTTGTCAATGTGTGTCTGTGCCACTCGATACAAGGAAAACTGACACATTCAGTATGGCGGCTGTACTGACGTATCCCTGCCAACACGCTTAGTAGTAAAGCTATAGAAAATGGAGCACACACCGCCTCTGAGTGCCTGACTGAATTTCCAAACGCACCCAGACACCGAGGCCAACATAGGATTGGTCCGAGACTGCGTGACTTCACGACAGGAAGCAGTTTTAGCCACAAAACAAGCGGACAAGAACTTCTGCGGGCTCTTTCGTACGGACGCTGTTCTGAGCCATGTGGGGGAGAGCCCAGCGCTGAACCTTCACCAACCTTATTGTTCAACTCTTTATTTTCCAATAAATTGTTCAACTTTTCTTCCGGCCTACTCATTGAAAAGTCACCTGGACCAAAATAAAAAACCGGGCAATAGAGTTTTTCTACGACCGGTGGGTTATACCCGGTCCGCGGTTTTTCTTTGTTCTCTTTTCCTAACCTCACACCTTTAACCCTCCCCGTGGGGGGAAAAAAAAAAAAAGTCAAAATATGTCCTTGGCAATAACGTTGGGATTTTATCAAAGATATTAATACAAAAGAAAGAGTTAAGGGAAATAACTGTTCATTACATCTGCTAGCCCACGAGCTAAGGAGCTCGCGTGTCAGAAACGTCAGCGATTCGCTGGGAGTTGTTGTATGCCGGTCTCCCGCAGAACGGACTAACTGCATTATTATTTATAAGCCCTAACACTGCGGCGCATTTGATTGACAGGTGAAGGGCTCGTCTACTGCGCCTTCACATCTTTAAGTACACGGGGAAATACGGGTCCCTTAGTGATTAGAAGGCGAGCATTAAAGGACTATTTGGAAGTAGACTTCAAACGCACACACTCCTCATCGTTTGTTTGTTGTCGCGCAGGCGTCGGAGAACCCGCATGCGGAGTTCGGCCTGACGGACAGCATCCAGGTAACGTGTCCACACGTGAGTGCACGCGCACGCATGCACGAATTCCCAGTATGCTTTGCTTGCAATTTGGCCAGCGGACGCTGGAGCAGGAGAAGACGTCCGCCAAGCAGAAAGTGGACCTGCAGGCGCTGCCCACGCGCGCCTACCTCGACCAGACCGTCGTGCCCATCCTGCTGCAAGGCCTTGCCGTGCTCGCCAAGGAGAGGTCAGAGGTCACCTCGCGTCACAACAGCAGTAACACGTTTTCAAGTTGTGAGGCCGGGTGGCACCAACCGGAGTTGTCTTGGCGGAACATTCTCGTTCTTGAATTCTTTCATTAGGCGCGTGTCCCTAATGAAGTGACTTTTATTCTGTTCCTTTCAGACCTCTGAACCCCATCGAGTACCTGGCGGCATTTCTCCTCAAGAACAAGTCACAGTTCGACGAACGGAATTGAAGCGTTTTCACTTTTTTTGTCAATAAAATGTCTCACACACGTTCATCTTGTACCAAGAGTCCTCTTTTATTGGCCGTGATGTCAAAACATACAGACATTTGCGTCTTAGGCCCCCGCCCCTAACACGAGCTAGCCCACAGCGTGCCGATGCCGACTTTAACTCATTCACTGCCATCTGGATCGGGACATTTCCATTCGCAAGTGGAATCTGCCCCCAAGCTGAGATTCAATTCTATTCTTAGCTTGTGATTTGATTTAGATTCCTTAGGCTGCAATTGAGGTTGATTCAAATCTTTAGCTTGTCATTCGATTTGGATTCTTTAGATAGTGATTCAGTTGTTTCGGTTGCGATTTAAATTCTTGAAGCTGTGATTCAAATAGGTTTAGATTCTACGGTTTGCGATGCAATTGGATTCTTCAGATTGCAAATCGTCTTCGATTTGTTTGGTTGCGATTCAATTCTGTGGCTCCGTCCAACAGCTGTCAATATGGGGAACTGCAATGAAAGCGGCTATCGGTGAATGAGTTAAAGGTGTGAGCGTCATCTCAAAGCAACACTAAAATCCTTTTGGAAAAACAGCTTTTTGAGGTCAAAGTGTGGTGAGTTACTTCAGATGTAAAACTGATGCGCGGACAGGCGGTCCATGAAGGGCTGCACCAGGAAGTCTGTGGAGAAGTAGAAGATGAGTCCAAAGGTAATAGAAATGGGCAACGCCGGCAGTGCCTTCTTGAAGATGGCCAGCAGCAGCAGTGTCATGCACAGACCCTGAAAGGAAAAATGGGCAAAACATTTTGGCTTGAGCAAAATACTTTTTTTTTTTTTTTTGATTACCAATAAACATCCAAAACATTCAGCAATTCCACCCTTGAAGCTTGTTTTGTTTTTTTCATGGAATCCATGAATCGCTAGGCTTTGGGTTCTATTTTAAAAATGTATTCCCATACAGTTACCCGTGTGTGTAGGGTGGGGGGCCAGTAACTTCATACGAGTACCATAATAATTAAAGTAATGACGACTTTCGGATTACTCCAATAGCAAATATGCCAATGAAGACAAAAGAAATTGTATATTAATAAATGGTTTGTGTGGTCTTTTCTGTTTTGTTATCATTAATGTTTATGTTGTTTAATGCAGGAGGAAGCTGAAGCGCAAACGCGGAATCTCAGAAATCTCAGAAAAAGATGTGCTCACAACTAGTACACCGTGCTGAGAAATATCAGTTTTTACTTTTGAAAACAACAATACAGCATTTTTGACAATTTTATGACGGACGATACAGACTAAACCAGGAACTGAATAAATCTTTTGTGCATTTTCTGCAGTCAATTCGAAATTATGTCCTGTTTTTGAATGAAGGGATGAAAATTACATTTTTTCTCATCCAATTAATCGAAAAAAGTCTGACAGACGAATCGATTCTTAAAATAATTGTTAGCTGCAGCCCTCCTCTTATGTCTACTTGACAAATTTTATCTTTGCAAATGGACAAAAAAAAAAGACAAAAAGGCCATAAAAAAACACTCTCATTCAAGACTATTGTTCTAACGATTTCCATCAGTGACAAATTAGTTATATTTGGGGTGTGTCAGTGGGCTTGTTTGTTTTTCTTGCTTTTATTGTGTAAAACACTGTGCTCCATTTTAATGGAAGAAAAATGATATAGAAATAAAGTGATTGATTGGTTAAAATGTACTAAGTAATATATCAGGTGTTTCTTTTTTGTATCTTACAGTGTTATATCCCTCGCACGTTTCCATCTTTATTTTGTACTCAGTTGAATTGTTTGCTATAGTGCTCATTTTCATATAATTTGATCAATAACATTTCCTTTTGAAAATCAATTCATTTGACTGATGATTATTCAAATTACTGGCAGTTGTTCCATCCATCCATTTTCCATACCGCTTCTCCTCACGCGGGCGTGCTGGGGCCTATCCCAGCTGACTCTGGGCGGGAGGCGGGGTACACCCTAACTGGTCGCCAGCCAATCGCAGGGCACACATAGACAAACAACCCTTCACACTCACACCTACGGACAGTTTAGAGTCTTCAACCAGCCTACCGCGCATGTTTTTGGGATGTGGGAGGAAAGCGGAGTGCTCGGGGAAAACCCGCGGGGAGAACATGCAAACTCCACACTGGCAAGGCCAGATTTGAACCTGGGACCTCGGAACTGTGAGGCAGACGTGCTAACCAGCGTGCCGCCTTGGCAGTTGTTATCCATCATAAGGTCAGAATTCATCCATCCATCCATTTTCTTCCGCTTATCCGAGGTCAGGTCACGGTGGCAGTAGCTTTAGTAGCGAAGTCCAGACTTCCCTTTCCCCAGCCACTTCTTCCAGCTCTTCCGAGGGGATCCCGAGGCGTTCCCAGGCAAGCCGAGAGACTTAGTCTCGCCGGCGTATCCTGAGTCGTCCCCAGGGTCTCCTCCCGGTGGACGTGCCCGGAACACCTCACCAGGGAGGCATCCTAAACAGATGCCCGAGCCACCTCATCTGGCTCGTCTCTACTCTGAGCCCCTCCCGAATGACCGAGCTTCTCACCCTCTCTCTAATGGAGAGCCCGGAGACCCTGCGGAAGAAACTCATTTCGGCCGCTTGTATCAAGGATCTTGTTCTTTTGGTCACGACCCACAGCTTGTGACCATAGGTGAGGGTAGGAATGTAGATCGACTGGTAAATAGAGAGCTTCGTCTTTCGGCTTAGCTCCTTCTTCACCACCACATACCGATAAATAGTCTGCATCACTGCAGACGCTGCACTGATCCGCCTGTCGATCTCCCGTTCCATTCTTCCCTCACTCGTGAACAAGACCCCAAGATATTTGAACTCCTCCACTTGGGGAAGGATCTCATTCCCGACCTAGAGAGGGAACTCCACCCTTTTCCGACTGAGGACCATGGTCTCACATTTAGAGGTGCTGATTCTCATCCCAGCCGCTTCACACTCTGTTGCGAACCGCTCCAGTGAGAGTTGGAGATCACGGCCTGATGAAGCCAACGGAACCACATCATCTGCAAAAAGCAAAGATGCTGCGCATAGAAATTCTGTCCACAAAAGTTATGAACAGGATCGGTGACAAAGGGCAGCCTTGGCGGAGTCCAACTCTCACCGGAAACGATTCAGACTTACTGCCAGCAATGCGGATCAAACTCTGACACTGGTCGAACAGGGACCGAACAGCCCGTATCAGGGGGTTCGGTACCCCAAACTCCTGAAGCACCCCCCCACATGACTCCACGACGGACACGGTCGAACGCCTTCTCCAAGTCCACAAAACACATGTAGACTGGTAGACTAGACTCCCATGCACCCTCGAGGACCCTGCTGAGGGTGAAGAGCTGGTCCACTGTTCCACGGCCAGGACGAAAACCACGCTGCTCCTCCTGAATCTGAGATTTGACTTCCCGAGGGACCCTCCTCTCCAGCTCCCCTGAATAGACCTTACCAGGGAGGCTGAGGAATATGATCCCCTGTAGTTGGAACACACCCTCCGGTCCACCACCCCAGTCTGCCAATCCAGAGGAACTGTCCCCGAGGTCCACGCGATGTTGCAGAGGCGTGTCAACCAGGACAGCCCCACAACATCCAGAGCCTTTAGGAACTCCTGGAAAATCCCATCCAACCCCGGGGGCCTTGCTTTTTAACCACTTTGGTGACCTCAACCCCAGAGATAGGAGAGCCTGCCTCAGAGAACCCAGACCCTGCTTCCTCACTGGAAGGCGTGTTGGCGGAATTGAGGAGGTCTTCGAAGTATTCTCCCCACCGACGGACAACGTCCCGAGTCGAGGTCAGCAATGCCCCATCCCCACTATACACGGTGTTGATGGTGCACTGCTTCTTCTTCCTGAGACGCCAGATGGTGGACCAGAATTTCCTCAAAGCCGTCCAGAAGTTGTTCTCCATGGCCTCACTGAACTCCTCCCACGCCCGAGTTTTTGCCTCAGCGACCACCAAAGCTGCATTCCGCTTGGCCTGCCGGTTCCCATCAGCTGCCTCAGGAGTCTCACAGGCCAAAAAGGCCTGATAGGACTCCTTCTTCAGCTTGACGGCATCCCTCACCGTTGGTGTCCACCAACGGGTTCGGGGATTGCCGCCACGACAGGCACCGACCACCTTACGGCCACAGCTCCGGTCGGCGGCCTCAGCAATGGAGCCGCGGAACATGGTCCACTCGGACTCAATGTCACCCGCCTCCCCCAGGACGTGGGTGAATTGCTGTCGGAGCTGGGAGTTGAAACTCCTTCTGACAGGGTATTCTGCCAGACGTTCCCAGCAGACCCTCACAATACGTTTGGGCCTGCCGGATCAGACCGGCATATTCCTCCACCATCGGAGCCAACTCACCACCAGGTGGTGATCAGTTGACAGCTCCGCCTCTCTCCTCATCCGAGTGTCCAAGACATGCGGCCGCAAGTCCGATGACACGACCACAAAGTCGATCATCGAACGGCGACCTAGGGTGTCCGGGTGCCAAGTGCACGTGTGTACATCCTTATGCTTGAACATGGAGTTTGTTATGGACAATCCACAGTGAGCACAGAAATCCAATAACAGAACACCACACGGGTTTTGATCGGGGGGGCTGTTCCTCCCAATCATTCCCTTCCAGGTCTCCAGAAGTCCAAAAAGGGTGGGTACTCTGAACTGCTGTTTCACAAACAACAGTCATGACCCGTCTCCCCACCCGAAGGCTGAGGGATGCTCCCCTCTCATCCAACGGGGTGAACCCCAACGTACAGGCACCGAGCCGGGGAGCAATAAGTATACCCACACCTGCTCGGCGCCTATTACCATGGGCAACTCTAGAGTGGAAAAGAGTCCAACCCCTCTCAAAAGGACTGGTACCAGAGCCCAAGCTGTGTGTGGAGGCGAGTCCGACTATATCTAGTCGGAACTTCTCAACCTCACACACCAACTCGGGCTCACTCCCTGCCAGAGAGGTGACATTCCACGTCAGATCGGATCACCAAGGTCCCCGCCTTCGGCCACCGCCCAGCTCACACTGCACCCGACCCCTATGTCCGCTCCCACAGGTGGTGAGCCCATGGGAAGGGGGACCCACGTTACCCCTTCGGGCTGTGCCTGGCCGGGCCCCTTTGGTGCAGGCCTGGCCACCAGGCGCTCGCCTCGAGCCCCACCTCTCCAGGCACGGCTCCAGAGGGGGGCCCCGGTGACCCGCGTCCGGGCAAGGGAAACCTAGATCCATTTGATTTATTCTTCATTGGGGTTTTTGGAGCTGTGCTTTGTCTGGTCCCTCCCCTAGGACCTCTTTGCCATGGGTGACCCTACCAGGGGCGTGAAGCCCCAGACAACTTAGCTCCTCGGATCATTGGGACACACAAACCCCTCCACCACGATAAGGCGGTCAGAATTGTTTCTAGCAAAAACAATAATTCTCAAGTAATATTTTTCAAACTTTTATTGCCAAAATGTCGTGATCGTTAGGTGTCCCGAATGAAGTTTCATGATTTGCGTTTTGTGACTATGCTAATGCCATTCGTGGATATTACAGATTTTTCTCCAATTGTTGAATTTGCCTTTTCCATGAAAACAAACACAAATGCATCTTAGTGTCCGAAGAGTTCCTTTTTTTGCTTGTTTTGCAAACGTCACTCAACGCCACCGGAGAGTGAGTCATGATGTTGTTGCAATACACCAGAGGGATCTGTGATAAGGCAGCCATTTTGCAGTCACACAATAGCAGACAGCAAAATAAATGCTGTTTATTTCTGACATACGAAGGAATATGTATGAACAATGGCACGTCTTTACCATTATTACGATGGTTCTCAGCTTGTCAGGCTTCGGGACCCACCGTCACTCCTTATTTCAACATCTCATTTAATGAAAATGTTGCAGTTTAAACCTGACATATTACAAAATATGACAGTGTGCCAATAGACACAAAATTCAAGTTTAAAGATAAAACAAACAGTAGTGACAGTTGAGAGGAAAGTATTCCCTTTAACACTCAGGTGGCTGAATGTTAATTTAAAAAAAAAAGTCAATCTTGAGAACACAACAGAAACTTAATCTAACTTTAGTTACATTGCACAAACGGGAAATAAAGGTACAGCAGCTTTTAATCCACAAACTCCAAATATTTATCAGGGGGGACAAAAATGTTTTTACTTTGTTTAATGAACTTTTATTAGCTGCCGTAACAGTTGGTCAATACCAAATAACACTGGACCTTGAGCAGAGTTTTGCAGAAGGAATAGGAGAATTGGGGATGTTTTTTGCTCCTGATAAGAGTGTCAGAGTAGGGCATCGGCAGGCAACTGTGGGGTCATGCTCACTGCCCCGTCTCTTCAGCTGAACCCGAGCGGAGAAGCCACACTCGCATCAATATGCTGTGCCAAAGCGGAGGATATTCAGTCACCACAGCAGGGAGAGGCTTAGTTGAGTGAATTTGGTTTGCTCTCCTGGTTGCCGGGCAACGTGACGCTTTCCGTGTCGACTCCAAAGGGGCTGCCAATCCACTCGTCATCCCTCCGTTTCTAAGGAAACTAGTGGTTTAACCGCTTCAGTGGTTCATTCAGATGCTACATGATTGTTTTCTTGAGCTGCCTTTTTCCAGCTGCTGTCCCTCATGGCAGGCGTTCGGGAACATGTTGAGCGGCTTTTTAGAAACATGACTTGCCCGCACGGTGATCTTTTTTTTGAAAGCATAACTTAGGTCATGTTGCTCCAAATTGTTGTGCCCTTCGCCTGCATAGACATATTTCATGTGTTCAATTGACATATTTCATGTGTTCAATTGTTCAAACCCATCACAAAGGGAGGCAACGTGTGCGAGCCACACACTGCTGCTAAACAGCTGTGCAAGAGGCAAATTGTTGTTGGGTTGGCTGCAATTTCAGCCGCTAGTTCGTAAAAACGGGACAGTACCTTTCCCTTCGAAAGCCGGCACACCTCGGCACGATTGAACACCTTCGTGCTCACTTCCGAGATCAGTTTTTCAAAAACATGGCGGGCTCTTTGCGCTTCGTTTGATGGAGTTTTACCACTTGGAAGACATGTTCCATGAAGCAATGGTACCATTACCATTACCGATAGTCCCAGACACGTTTTACGTACAAGTAAAACGGCGTTTTTTGTTTTGTCCGTAGATTTGTCCATTTGGAACGCGAAATAATCATTTGCTTTAACTCGGGCTGTGGTTTGTTGTTTGACGTAATCCGACATATCTTTAATTGGCCAACTTCTAGTGTCGTTTGAAAGAGGGATCATTTTCAGTTTATCTGTTGTGGATTGATCAAACACCTGCCTCACCGTATCTATGGGAGTTGTGCGTGGCTTCTTGAACTCGGCAATATGATGTGCCACTTCGGATGACGCACGGAGTGCCTGTTCCTGCTTTGACACTTTAGTGATGTCCTCAGGTCTGAACGTCTTCTTTGAAAGTAATCATAAGTTTTATCTTTGTGAGAACGGTGTTTTTGTTTCTGAATGCCTCCTGAGTTCAGATGGGTTCATGCTCTCTTGTGGCAATACTTCACTGCACAAAAACACTGAGGTCGTTCACATTTTTTGTCCTCGATATAAAAAAATCATATTTTTCATACTGTGTCGTACCTGCGTTTCGCCATTGTCAATACTAATTACCATATTGAAACCAAACCGTAGCTCTTCTTCAATCTGTAAACTGGTAGGATTCCATTAGCATTACAAGGCATCGTCGCCACCTACGTCTAAGAGTGTAAATAGCAGGCATTCCGAGCCCTTCAAAATGAAAGCGTGGTCATTTTCCTTTTTTTCCCAGTTAAAGTTTGGCAACCCACCAGTTGAGAACCACTGGTATAAAGACAAGAGTGTAATGGCTTTAATGAGTAATTTGGATCATTTATGCACTTGTATCCGCAGAGTCTGACGCATGTAAATTGTGCAACTCACATGGGTGCAATTAAGCGAAGGAAAGGTGGAAAGCGGGTTCTTCGGCAGAAAGAGAAGAGCAAAAGCACAGAGCCTAGAACTGAATGTGGCGACTTTGAATGTTGGGACTGTGATAGGAAAATCTCAGCAGTTGGTTGACATGCTGATTAGGAGAAAGGTTGATATATTGTGTGTCCAGGAGAACAGGTGGAAAGGCACTAAGGCTAGAAGTTTAGGGGCAGGGTTCAAATTATTTTACTATGGTTTACATGGGAAGAGAAATGGAGTAGGGGTGATTTTAAAGCAAGAGTTGGCTAAGAATGTCTTGGCGGTGAAAAGAGTATCAGATCGAGTGATGAGGCTGAAACTTGAAATTGAGGGTGTTTTGTATAATGTAATTGGTGGCTATGCCCCACAGGTAGGATGTGACCAAGAGGTGAA
Organism: Phycodurus eques; assembly: GCF_024500275.1. Taxonomy (NCBI): domain Eukaryota; kingdom Metazoa; phylum Chordata; class Actinopteri; order Syngnathiformes; family Syngnathidae; genus Phycodurus; species Phycodurus eques. Next base: position 31,990,363 of record NC_084530.1, read on the forward strand.
AGAAATTTTGGAAGTAGTTCTGAGCATCCCAGACAGAGAGACAGTCATGATTGGTGCAGATTGTAATGGACATGTTGGTGAAGGAAATAGGAGTGATGAAGAAGTGATGGGTAAGTATGGCATCCAGGAAAGGAACTTGGAGGGACAAAACGGATGGAAATGGCTGCAGTGAACACTTTTTTTCCAGAAGAGGCAGGAACATAGGGTGACCGACAAGAGCGGAGGTAGAAGCACACAGGTGGATTGCTTCTTGTGCAGACGATGTCATCTGAAGGAGGTTACTGACTGAAAGGTCGTGGTAGGGGAGAGTGTGGCTATACAGCATAGGATGGTGGTGTGTAAGATGACTCTGGTGGTGGGGAGGAAGATTAGGAAGACAAAGGCAGAGCAGAGAACCATTTGGTGGAAGCTAAGACAGGACGAGTGTTGAGCGGCTTTTCAGGAAGAGGTGAGACAGGCTCTCGGTGGACAGGAGGAGCTTCCAGAAGACTGGTCCACTACACCCAAGGTGATCAGAGAGACAGGCAGGAGAGTACCTTCTGGTAGGAAAAAGGAGGAGACTTGGTGATGGAACCTCAAAGTACAGGAAATCATACAAGCAAAGAAGTTAGCGAAGAAGAATTGTGACACAGAGGACTGAGGAGAGGAGAAAGGAATACATGAAGATGCGACGTATGGTGAAGGTAGAGTGAGCAAAGGCCAAAAAAGAGGCATATGATGATATGTATGCCAGGTTGGACACTAAAGAAGGAGAAAAGATCGCTAGAGGTTGGCCAGACAGAGAGATAGAGATGGGAAGGATGTGCAGCAGATTAGGGTGATTAAGGATAGAGATGGACAGAATACTTTGAGGAGTTGATGAATGAGGAAATCAGAGAGAAATAAGAGTAAAAGAGGCAAGTGTGGTGGACCAGGAAGTAGCAATGATTAGTAAGCGGTAAGTTGGAAAGGCATTAAAGAGGATGAAAAATGGAAAGGCAGTTATCAACAGCACCCAGAAACGCCGCCGGCTTCTCTGGGCCGGAGCTCATCTAAGATGGACTGACGCAAAGTGGAAAAGTGTTCTGTGGTCCGCCGAGTCCACATTTCAAATTGTTTTTGGAAACTGTGGGCGTCGTGTCCTCTGGGCAAAAGAGGAAAAGAACCATCCGGACTGTTATGGACGGGCAAAGTTCAAAAGCCAGCATCTGTGATGGTATTGGGCTGTGTTAGTGCCAATGGCATGGGTAACTTACACATCTGTGAAGGCACTGTGAAGGCACCATTAATGCTGAAAGGTACATACAGGTTTTGGAGAAACATATGCTGCCATCCAAGCAACGTCTTTTTCATGGACGCCCCTGCTTATTTTCAGCAAGACAATGCCAAACCACATTCTTCACAACAGTGTGGCTTCGTAGTAAAAGAATGCAGGGACTAGACTAGACATCTAGACATCCCACTGGAGAGACTACGTCTTTCGGCTGGCCTGGGAACGCCTCGGGATCCCCCCCAGAATAGCTGAAGGAAGTGGCAGGGGAGAGGGAAGTCTGGGCGTCCTTGCTTAAGCTACTGCCCCCGCGACCCGACCTCGGATAAGCGGTAGAAAATGGATGGATCGATGGAGGCTGCCATTCAATAGGATTTAAATTCTTGGAGTTGCAATTCAATTAGGTTTTGATTCTTTAGGTTGTCATTCAATTTCAATTCTAAAGGTTGCAATTTAATGCAATTTCGATTATTTCGGTTGTGATTTGATTCTTTAGGTTGTGATTAGATTTTGAACATGTGATTCAATTCAATTTTGATTCTTTTGGCTGCCATTCAAATCGATTATTTAGGTTGCAATTAGTATATACCATAAAATACAATGTAAGACCATATTTGATATGTACTGTTTTGTGCTGTTGAAATAGAAAGTTTAAAAAAATCGTGTCAGATCCATATTATTCCGGTCTTACAATCAAGATAGCAACAAAGCAGGCGATGGTGGTGTTCCAGTCGCCTCCGCTGGCCGACGCTTTGCCCACCAGGACGCTGTAGAAGATGAAGTCGCCGAGGCCTAGCTTCACGCCTCCTGTGGCAAGACATACACATATGACACCACGTGTCACGACACGCGTCACAACACGTCACGCTTCACGACGCGCCATGACACACATCACGAAACGCGTCACAACAAACGACACGCGTTATGAAACGCTTCACGACACGCGCCACGACAAGTTCCAGGACGCACCACGACAACTGCCAGGACACGCCACAACACGTGCCACGACATGCTTCAAGACACGCGCTTGACGCGACAGGCGCCAGGACGCGGCACGACAGGCTTCACGACGCGCCTGACGACGTCTGACGACGCGCGTCACCACGCGCTTCGCGACGCGCCTGACGACGTCTGACGACGCGCTTCGCGACGCGCTTCGCGACGCGTCACGACGCGCGTCACGACACAGCACTACAGGCGTCAACGACACGCGTCACGGCACACGTCATACTCGCGAAGGAAGGCAGCTGATTGTCGACACTCACGCTCCTCCTGCTCATCTCCCTCCAGCGAGTGCCGTCTCTCCGCCGCCACCCCCTCCCCGCTTGGCTCCGCCTCCTCCTCATCTGTCATACACAGCAATGGTTCACGACAAACTGCGACAGTTTCTAGCAACACTTTGCCGTGGGCGCCCACCTGTCCGACTTCCCGGCTCGCTGTCCGCGGGGCTCGCCATCCCCAACGTCCACGCCATGGCAGCTGCATGCACACCAAGAACGCTCGTCACAAGTTGATTATTCGCTGACACGGTCAGCAGTTCTCAAACCTTTGACACCGTAGCGCCTCAAAAAAATAGGGTTAGCTCTCCAAGTAGCACCATACTGACCGACTTTACCATACAGTAGCTAATAGGCCTAAGTGTTCATAAAAACCAAGGCAGAGCTTTTATTCCTAAAATGTACATTGAAAAGCCACTGTAACATTACACAGTTTGAACATTAACACTGTGCTTAAACGTAGGAACATTTATTCACAATTTTTAAAAAGAAGTGGTGGAGACCATCAGGGCCAGCAGCCTTTTTTTCGGGTCTGTTTGCAAAGTATGCAGGACAATTAAAAAAGAAAAAAAAAGTACATAAATAATTCAATTCAACACGACCAACTGAACATGCAATGTATACAGTATGTACATACAATATGTACGGACAGTGCCGTGAAAAAGTATTGGCCCCCTTCTCAAATTCTTATATTTTTGCATAGTTTCCCCACTATAATGTTTAAGATAATTAAACAAATGTAAATATCAGACAAATATATCCAAAGTGAAATGAAAACGCTGTTTTTAAATGGCGATTTCATTGATTAAGGAAAAAAACTATTCAAAGTTACCTGGTCCTGTGTGAAAAAGTAATAGGCTCCTTATCCTAAGAACTGGTTGGACCATCCTCAACAGCAACAACTGAAATCAAGCATTTTCGAGAACTGGCAATGAGTCTTTCACATCTCTGTGGAGATATTTTGGCCCACTCTTCCTTGCAGAATTGATTTAATTCAGCAACACTGGAGGCTCACTGTGACTGTGAATGGTTGTTCGTTTATATGTGCCCTGCGATTGGCTGGCAACCAGTTCAGGGTGTACCCTGCCTCCTGCCCGATGATAGCTGGGATAAGCTCCAGCACGCCCGCGACCCAAATGAGGACAAGCGGCTCAGAAAATGGGTGGATCTTATTTTTATGAAACCCCCCATATTTTTCAAGAAATAATGTATTTTCATGACCCAAACATTACTGTAAAAGTTAAAATGTATTTAAAAAAAAAAAGAAGTTATTTTTAGTTATTTTTAAAAAGTATTTTTTTTTTTAGGGGACAAGAGATCGTTTAAGAAAACGTCATGATCTTATGAGAAATAAGTAATTTTGCGTAGCACTAGAGCTAACTCGCGTATGTAGCACTAGTGGTCCTCGTAGCACATGAATGACTACACTCGGCGAGCACTCACATGAGTAGATGAGGGCGGGGAAAATGGGCTCGTTGCGTTCTTGTGCTGTCTCCACAAGCACCCTCAGCGGACCCTTTGGACTCAGGACGGCCACCAAGTCTGCGGAAACCACCAAGGCCTCGTTAGCGTAGCATCATGCTGTGAGCTTGCCGTTTGCTCACCATAGACGGAGATTGCTCCCAGGATGACCCATGCCGACCACTCGGGCAGGTACTTGATGAAGACGAGCGCCATGAGCGCGCTGATGGCGATCAGGTAGGCCTGTTGCAGCGGCAGCGGACCCTTCCAGTGGACGCACGCCATGCCCACTGCGCCAAAGTTCCAGATCAGCATGCCCGCCGTCGGGTAGTCAATCGCCACATTGTACGTCTTGAACACCTCGCTGACGCCACGAGAAGCACGTACAGTGTGTAAGGAACCAAAATGTAGCGGCATGCTCCCACGCAGCGTGGTGACATTGTTAAGAGCCTCACAATTCGATTCCATTTCAGTTCTTTAGTTTGCAATTTGTTTGGCTTGCAAGTCAATTCAATTTAGGGTTAGCGATTCAATCTGGTTTTGATTCTTTTGTTTGCGATTCAATATGATTTTGATTCTGTAGGTTGCGATTTGATTTTGCTTCTTTAGGTTTGGATTCAATTGGATTACAATTCAATTAAATGTTGATTCTTTAGATTGCGATTCAATTAATGCAACCCGATGGGGGGCACAAGCCAGTGCAAACTGTAGGCCAGTCCCAAGCCCGGATAAATGCAGAGGGTTGCGTCAGGAAGGGCATCTCGCTTAAAACTTTGCCAAAAAAAATATGGGCGTTCAGCTAAAGAATTCCATACCGGATCGGTCGTGGCCCGGGTTAACAACGTCCACCCCCGGCAACGTTAACCTACAGGGTGCCGGTGGAAATTCAGCTATGATGGGTCGAAGACGAAGGAGATGTGTAAAGCGGGTTCTTCGGCAGGAAGAGAAGAGGAAAGCACAGAGTGCTGCCAGAAGACTGGACCACTACAGCCAAGGTGATCAGAGAGACAGGCAGGAGAGTACTTGGTGTATCTTCGGGCAGGAAAGGAGAGAAAGAGACTTGGTGGTGCAACCTCAAAGTACAGGAAATCATACAACCCCAATTTCAATGAAGTTGGGACATTGTGTTAAACAAATAAAAACAGAATACAATGATTTGCAAATCATGTTCAACCTATATTTAATTGAAAGCAGTTAATTTAACACTACAAAGTCAAGATATTGAACGTTCAAACTGATAAACTTGGTTTTTAGCAAATAATCATTAACTTGGAATTTTATGGCTGCAACACGTTCTAAAAAAGCTGGGACAGGTGGCAAAAAAGCCTGAGAAAGTTGAGGACTGCTCATCAAACACCTGTTTGGAACATCCCCCAGGTGAACAGGCTAATTGGGAACATGTGGGTGCCATGATTGGGTAGAAAAGGAGCTTCCCTGAATTGCTCAGTCATTCACAAGCAAAGATGAGGCAAGGTTCACCACTTTGTGAACAAGTGCGTGAGAAAATAGCCCAACAGTTTAAGGACAATGTTCTTCAACGTACAATTGCAAGGAATTTAGGGATTTCATCATCTACCGTCCACAATATCATCAAAAAGTTCAGAGAATCTGGAGAAATCACTACATGTAAGCGGCAAGGCCGAAAACCGACATTGAATGCCCGTGACTTTCGATCCCTCAGGCGACACTGCATCAAAAACCGACATGAATGTGTAAAGGATATCACTGCATGGGCTCAGGAACACTTCAGAAAACCAATGACAGTAAATACAGTTCAGCGCCACATCCGTATGAAACTCTACTATGCAAAGCAAAAGCCATTTATGACACCCAGAAACGCCGCCGGCTTCTCTGGGCCCGAGCTCATCCAAGATGGACTGATGAAAAGTGGAAAAGTGTTCTGTGGTCCGACGAGTCCACATTTCAAATTGTTTTTGGAAATTGTGGACGTTGTGTCCTCCGGCCCAAAGAGGAAAAGAACCATCCGGACTGTTATGGACGCAAAGTTCAAAAGTCAGCATCTGTGATGGTATTGGGCTGTGTTAGTGCCAATGGCATGGGTAACTTACACATCTGTGAAGGCACCATTAATGCTGAAAGGAGACCCCGGACTGTTGAACAGCTGAAGCTGTACATGAAGCAAGAATGGGAAAGAATTTCACCTACAAAGCTTCAACAATTAGTGTCCTCAGTTCCCAAATGTTTATTGAATTAAAAGGTGCTATTAAAAGGATGTAACACAGTGGTGCTAAAAGCAATCAAGTTTATCAGTTTGAACATTAAATATCTTTTCTTTGTAGTGTATTCAGTTAAATATAGGCTGAAAATGATTTAATGCAGCCCTATGGGGGGTACAAGCCAGTGAAAACTCTAGGCCAGTCCCAGGCCTGGACAAATGCAAAGGGTTGCGTCAGGAAGGGTATCCGGCTTAAAATTTTGCCAAACAAATGTGAGCATTCATCCAAAGAATTCCATACCAGATCGGTTACGGTCCGGGTTAACAACATCCGCCACCGGTGCCGTTAACCTACAAGGTGGCGGTGGAAATTCAGCTATTGTGGGTCGAAGACGATTGAGAGGTGTAAACCGGGTTCTTCGGCAAAGAGAAGAGGAAAGCACAGAGCCTAGAACGGAATGTGTGGACTTTGAATGTTGGGACTATGACAGGAAAATCTCGGTACTTTGTTGACATGATGATTAGGAAAAATGTTGATATATTGTGTGTCCAGGAAACCAGGTGGAAAGGCAGTAAGGCTAGCAGTTTAGGGCCAGGGTTTAAATTATTTTACCATGGTGTAGATGGGAAGAGAAATGGAGTCGGGGTTATTTTAAAAGAAGAGTTGGCTAAGAATGTCTTGGAGGTGAAAAGAGTATCAGAACGAGTGATCAGGCTGAAACTTGAAATTGAGCGTGTTATGTATAATGTGATTAGTGGCTATGCCCCACAGGTAGGATGTGACCTAGAGGTGAAAGAGATTCTGGACGGAGCTAGACGAAGTAGTTCTGAGGATCCCAGACAGAGAGTGAGTCATGATTGGTGCAGATTGTAATGGACATGTTGGTGAAGGAAATAGGGGTGATGAAGAAGTGATGGGTAAGTACGGCCTCCACAAAAGGAACTTGGAGGGACAGATGGTGGTAGACTTTGCAAAAAGGATGCAAATAGCTGAACACTTTTTTCCAGAAGAGGCACGAACATAGAGTGACCTACAAGAGCGGAGGTAGAACCACGCAGGTGGATTACATCTTGTGCAGACGATGTCATCTCAAGGAGGTTACGGACTCTAAGGTAGTGGTCGGGGAGAGTGTGGCTAGACAGAATAGGATGGTGGTGTGTAAGATGACTCTGGTGGTGGGGAGGAAGATTAGGAAGATAAAGGCAGAGTAGAGAACCATGTGGTGGAAGCTGAGACAGGGTGAGTGTTGTGCAGCTTTTCGGGAAGAGGTGAGACAGGCTCTCCGTGGACAGGAGGCGCTTCCAGAAGACTGGTCCACTGCAGCCAAGGTGATCAGAGGGGCAGGCAGGAGAGTACTTGGTGTATCTTCTGGCAGGAAAGGAGAGAAGGAGACTTGGTGGTGGAACCTCACGGTACAGGAAATCATATAAGGAAAAAGGTTAGCTAAGAAGTGGGACACTGAGAGGACCGAGGAGAGGCGAAAGGAATACAATGAGATGCAACACAGGGCAAAGGTAGAGGTGGAAAAGGCCAAACAAGAGTCATATGATGACATGTATGTCAGGTTGGACACTAAAGAAGGAGAAAAGGATCTCTACAGGTTGGCGCGAAAGAGGGTTAGAGATGGGAAGGATGTGCAGCATGATAGCTTGATTAAGGACAGAGATGGAAATGTGTTGACTGGTGCCAGTAGTGTGCTGGACAGATGGAAAGAATACTTGGAGGAGTTGATGAATGAGGAAAATGAGAGCGAAGGAAGAGTCGAAGAGGCAAGTGTGGTGGACCAGGAAGTGGCAATGATTAGTAAGGGGGAAGTTAGAAAGGCATTAAAGAGGATGAAAAATGGAAAGGCAGTTGGGTCCTGATGAGGTATGGAAGCATCTCGGAAAGGGGGCTGTGGAGATTTTGACCAGTTTGTTCAACAGAATTCTAGCAGGTGAGAAGATGAAAAGTGTGCTGGTGCCCATTTTTAAGAACAAGGGTTATGTGCAGAGCTGTGCCTCTTAATCACTAACCTAGCACACACTCATAACTCTCACTGTAAATACATTTCTCACTAGTCACATCTGGGCAACCATACATATCCAGGGGTTCCTGGGGGACTGGTATAGGGTCGGGAAGGTGCGGGTGTCGAACCGGGTTTCAGGACGTCAGTAGGGCCATTGACTGCCAGTTGGGAACCTGGCAGTTATAGTAACCGGGGGAGAGGTGGGTTCTCACTAATTAAATCACAACCTCGGAACCCCTGTTGGCACTTGGCAGATGGAAATGGCTCTTTCGTGAGGCCCCGCCACCCGCTTGCTGGAAACTCTCTCACCTGAGGTACATGAAGCTGAACCAGAAAAGCAGCATGAAAGAGGACAGGATGAGCCACCCATGGATGAACTGAGGACAAAGAGCAGAGCAGCGTGAGAGCAAAGATCGCGGTGGGCGGCCGGCAGCGGCGGACGCACCTTGTAGCAGCGGTATTTGTAGAGGAACACCAGGAAGACGGTCATCACCACGATGACGCTGATCATGATGACAGTGTTTAGGACCGAGTTGAGGAGGCGGCGACCCACCGACGACGTGTTCTCCGTGAATGGCGTGTAAATCCTACGAGTGAGAGCGGCGGTGGCGTTAGCGGTAGTGGTAAGCAGAGGGCGGCCGGGCATGCAGGTGGCGGCTCACAGCTGCTGGTCTGTCTTCTCGCTGTAGAAGTCGACCGACTTGATGGTGGCAACCACCACCAGCATGCACAGCGTGACGGGGATGAAGAGCATGATGACGTGCTTGGCACCATACTTGAGGGTCAGTTCGTCGTCGTCTGCGTCCGAAGCGCCGCCCGCCGGTTCCCCACTGCCCTGTTGGGGCGAAAGTGGCCGTTAGTCTGCTGCTCGGGTGGAGAGGACAACCAGCTAGTCTTCTGATATTGGGACCCTTCCGTTTGCGTTGGGGGTAAAGTGATCCACGAAAGGGGAGAATATACTGCAGGAAGAGCTAATGCTAAACTTTGGCTCAGTTCAACGAAGTCATGAGAAACCGATGTGGTGTGACGGCTACAAAACACGTTTGGCTCAAGGGTGACGCCGCCTGTGTCAAGGGTAATGGCTAACCTTGAACAGTACGTGAGACCTCACGAGTGACGATATGCAAGGGTAATTTGCACAATAATTGTAAAGACGTGACCCCCTAAATTTCATTTTTGAAAATTAATTAAACTGATGAGTATTTGAAACAAATTTCTTGTGTGTTTTTTGGACATACTTGGCAAATAAAGATGATTCTGATTCTGAATTATTAGCAGTTGTTGTTCATCAAAAACTCAAAATTGTTTCTAAGAATAAAAAATATTCTAGTCATTTATGCCAACATGTCTTTACCAAAAGGTGTCCGAAATTAAGTTTGATGATTTCCAACATGTTTTGTGAAGATGCAATGACATCTGTGAGCTTAAGTGCCTGGATGAGTCAGACATTTTGCCTTTACACAATAGCAGACAGCAAAATAAATGCTGTTATTTCTGAGGTATGAATGAATATGTATGAATTTGTCAAAGTGTCAGAACTATTGCATGTCTTACTGTTAATGATGGTATGGTGAGCAGTCACCTTATCGTGGTGGAGGGGTTTGTGTGTCACAATGATCCTAGGAGCCAAATTGTCTGGGGCTTTATGCCCCTGGAAGAGTCACCCATGACAAACGGATCCTATGTGAGGGACCAGACAAAGCACAGATCCAAAGACCCCTATGATGAGAAAAATTATTGTATCGCAGTTTTGGTCCGCATTGTCGGTAGTAAGTCGGATTCGTTTCCGGTAAGAGTTGGACTCCACCAAGACTGCCCTTTGTCACCGATTCTGTTCATAACTTTTATGGACAGGATTTCTAGGCGAAGCAGAGGTGTAGAGGGGGTCAGGTTTGGTGGTCTCAGTATTGCATCTCTGCTTTTTTCAGATGATGTGGCTTCATCAAGCCGTGATCTCCAACTCTCACTGGAGCAGTTCACAGCAGAGTGTGAAGGGGCTGGGATGAAAATCAACACCTCCAAATCTGAGACTGAGATCTGTCTCTTCAGTGCCACTGTCTCTAATCCGTACATCATGGCTGGCCTCACCACTTTCTTCTAAACTTTGCCCTTCATCCTAGCAGAGACTTCCGCCATCCGTTAAAACCTGCTTGGACCTGTTTCTTCACTTCCTTACCACACTCACCATTGTTCTGAACTGCTGATCCCAAGTATTTCAAGTCCTCCACCCTCGCTAGGTCTTCTCTTCTCCATGTAGCCTCACTCTTCCCACGCCACCCCTCTCATTCATGCACATAGATTCTGTCTGTCTTCGGCTAATTTTCATTCCTCTCCTTTCCAGTGCATGCCTCCACCTTTCTAACTGTTCCTCCACCTGCTCCCTGGTTTCACAGCAGATCACAAGGTCATCTGCAAAAATCATGGTCCATGGGGATTCCAGTCTAACCTCATCTGTCAGCTTATCCATCACCACTCCAAACAGGAAGGGGGTTCAGACCGGATCCCTGACGCAGCCCCCCCCCTCAAACTCCTCTGCCACACCTACAGCATACCTGACCACTGTTCTGCTGCCCTCATACGTGTCCTGTATTATTCTAACATACTTCTCTGCCTCTCCAGACTTCCGCCTGCAGTACCACAGTTCCTCTCTGGGTAGTCTGTCATATGCTTTCTCTAGAGCTACAGACACACAATGTAGCTCCTTCTGACATTCTCTGTACTTTTCCCTCAACATCTTCAAGGCAAATAATTCATCTGTGGTACTTTCTAGGTATGAAACCAGACTGTTGCTCACAAATACATCTGTCCTGAGTCTAGCCTACACTACTCTTTCCCATAACTTCATTGTATGCCTCATCAACTTTATTCCTCTATATTTCCCACAGCTCTGCACATCACCCTTATTCTTAAAAATGTGCACCAGCACACATTTCCTCCATTCCTGTGGCATCTTCTAACCCTCGAGAATTCTGTTGAACAACCTGCTCAAAAACTCCAAAGCCGCCTCTCCTAGATGCTTCCATACCTCCGCAGGAATATAATCAGGACCAATTTCCTATTTTTCATCCTCTTTAGTGCCTTTCTAACCTCCCCCTTACTAATCATTGCTACTTCCTGGTCCACCACACTTGCCTCTTCTACTCTTCCTTCGCTCTCATTTTCCTCATTCACCAAATTCTCAAAGTATTCTTTCCATCTATCCAGCACACTACTGGCACCAGTCAACACATTTCCATCTCTATCCTTAATCCCTCTGTCTGGCCAACCTTTATACATACCCTTTCCAAAAAACTTAGAATATCATGGAAAAGCTTATGTATTTCCATAATTCTATTAAAACTTTATTGAGTAAGACTAAAAAGTACACAGTGAAATAATTACTCAAGTACTGAGTAAATAGTAACTTCAGATTATTTTTTAACCACAGCATGAACATTAACAGCAAAAAGAATTACAAAATAAAATTTGAATGTGGAATTTCTGATATTGCTGTATGTGTATATGCACAGTCAAAACTACAAAACATCTGCAATTTACTGCAAGGTGTTTTCTCAAGTTCTAAGTGGGCTGAAATATCCACATTTGGGCAGACAGTACCAGACAAATACTACAATACATGAAAGCGATTGTTTTTGTACCTCTAAATATAAACACGAGCTTCCCAACATGGCTGCCACGTAGGCACGACAATCAGCCGGGCTGGCTTATCTAGTGTTAATACCTATGCCCGGGAACCCCAACGGAAGACGTGTGTGATCATGTGACTTTGTGTCGTTTGATTGGTGAACTAGACTTAAATGTCACTAGTGCTTAAATAGGATTGGCGCAAACAGCACCCGATGCGGAAGTCGAAGAGGTAGTCTCGCGCACAAAATAGTTGATAAATAAGCAATAATTGACATTTACATCATTCTAACGGAGTAAAAGTACCGTTACTTCTTAAAGGCAGAAGTGTTTTTTCTAGTCTCGTCAACTCCTGTGACTTATCCAAACAAAGCAGGTCCCGAGCACACAGACGGAACCTCAGGCCAATGCGCGCGCATATTAGTCCGCCGTGGAGTAATATTCAGAAATTACATCTGTGTGGATGGGGGATCTGTGGAACGGATCTAGCTGCCAGCGTTCAAGGAGTACAAAACAATCTATGACGTCAGTCTATTGCCTAATAAATAATAAATGAAAAAAAAATATTATATTTATTTCATTCAACTGTAGTACATTTTTTAAATGTATTTTTTTAAAGTTACTTTATGTAACTCATTGGTTAATAATAAATGTGTCAGTTTTTACTCATACCTACTGTTGCTGATTACTGTTCTCTGTTTGAGTAATATCACTTGATCAAGACTTTTCTCACATTCCATACTACAAAATAAGTATTGCTGTTATCGGACCGATATCGGTATCAGCCAGAATTCAAGGCGGCAATATCGTATCAGTATCATATTCGAAGTGAAAAAGTTGGATGGAGACCCTCCTATTACACACCACCATCGTATGCTGTCTAGCTACACTCTCCCCCACCACTACCTTACAGACAGTAGCCTCCTTCAGATTACATCGTCTGCACAAAATCCAATCCACCTGCATGCTTCTTCATCCACTTTTATCTCACCCTATGCTCAGAATCAGCTTTATTGGCCAAGTATGTTAAAAGACAGAAGGAATTTGTCTCCGGTAGTGGGAGCCACTCTAGTATGACAACAAACAGCCACTATAATGATTTATATACATTTAAGACATAAAAAACACATGTGGCGAATCATTGAGCAATGAAAGTGTACCACATTAACATAACACCCTCAATTTCAAGTTTGAGCCTCATCACTCGATCAGACACTCTTTTCAACTCCAAGACATTTTTAGCGGACTCTTCCTTTAAAATAACCCGTACTCCATTTCTCTTCCCATCTACACCATACTAAAATGATTTTAACCCTGCCCTTAAGCTTCTAGCCTTTCCACATACTCTCCTGGACACACAGACACTATATTACGAAAGGTATTCGCTCGCCTGCCTTGACTCACATATGATTTTGAAGTGATATCCCATTCTAAATCCATATACGTTGATGGTCCTTTTTCAACTGCAACATCTTCAACTAGCTTCAACACTTGTGGGAAGGCTTTCAACAAGGTTTGGGAGTGAGTTGATGGGAATTTTTGTCCATTCTTCCAGCAGCATATTTGTGAGGACACACACACACACACACACACACACACACAGACACACTGATGTTGGACAAGAAGGCTGGCTCACTGTCCACTCGAAATCAACCCAAAGGTGTTCTATCGGGTTGAGGGCAGGACTCTGTGAACCTTAATTTGTGCAGTGGTGCACATGACATGTTGCAACAGGAAGGGGCTCTTGGTATGCTGAAGCACTCAGAGTTTCTTTCACTGGAGCTCAGGGGCGAATATTATGGACATTTCCAACTTATTGGGAACAGTCTGGAGATGGCCCCTTCCTGTTCAAACATGACTGTGCATCAGTGCACAAATCAAGGTTCATACAGACACGGATGAGAGTTTGACGTGGATGAACTGCACAATCATGACCTCAACCATACAGAACACTTTTGGGCGAATTAAAGCAGAGACTGAGAGCCAAGCCTTCTCATCCAAAATCAGTGTGTAACCTTACAAATGCGCTCCTCGAAAAATCGTTCTATTGTAAATCCCCATAAACACACTCCTAAACCTTGTGGAAAACCTTCCCATAAGAGTTTAAGATGTTATAACTGTAGAGGGCGGGCAATGACATATTCAACCCTATGGATTAAGAATGGGATGTCACAAAATCGTATCTGAGTCAATGTAGGTGAGCGAATACTTTCGGCAAGATAGTGCTCTCTGACTCTAACTTTCTCCTAAATCATCATGTCAACCAACTCCCTAGCTTTTCCTGTCCCAACATTCAAAGTCCCCACAATCAGTTCTAGGCTCTGTGCTTTCCTCTTCTCTTTGCCGAAGAACCCGGTTTCCACCTCTCAATCGTCTTCGACCCACAGTAGCTGAATTTCCACCGCCGCCTTGTAGGGTAACGGCACCGGTGGCGGACGTTGTTAACCCGGACCGTAACCGATCTGGTATGGATCTTTATTTGCCAAGTATGTCCAAAAACACACAAGGAATTTGTCTCCGGTAGTTGGAGCCGCTCTAGTACGACAAGACAGTCAATTGACAGAGAACACTTTGGAGACAGAAAGACATTGACAAAAAAACAGTCACTGAGCAGTAAAGGGTTGCTAGTTATCTGGTAATGCCGGTACTTTTTTTTTTTTTTTTTTTTTTTTAATGCGATGGTCTTTGGCTGTTTTGCTGTTTCGGGACCTGGAACACTTTCTGTGATAAAAGTAACCATGAATTCTGATGTCTACCAAAAAAACCTGAAGGAGAATGTCCGGCCATCTGCTCGTGACCTCAAGCTGAAACGCACTTGGGTTCTGCAGCAGGATAAAGATCCAAAACACACCAGCAAGTCAACTTCTGGCTTAAAAAAAACAAAATGAAGGTTTTGGAGTGGCCTGGTCAAAGTCCAGACTTGAAGCCGATTGAAATGCAGTGGCATGACCTTAAAAAGGCCGTTCACGCTCGAAAACCCTCAATTTTTGCTAAATTCAAACAATTCTGCAAGGAAGAGTGGGCCAAAATATCTCCACAGAAATGAGAAAGACTCATTGGCAGTTATAGAAAACACTTGATTGCAGTTGTTGCTGCTAAGGGTGGCCCAACCAGTTAGTAGTCACTTTTTGCAACTTGAAAGTCTACTATGCAAGGCAAAAGCCATTTATCAACAACACACAGAAACGCCGCCGGCTTCTCTGGGCCCGAGCTCATCCAAGATGGACTGACGCAAAATGGAAAAGTGTTCTGTGGTCCGACGAGTCCACATTTCAAATTGTTTTTGGAAAGTGTGGACGTCGTGTACTCCGGGCCAAAAAGGAAAAGAACCATCCGGACAGGTTTTGGAGAAACATATGCTGCCATCCAAGCAACGTCTTTTTCATGGACGCCCTTGCTTATTGCAGCAAAACAATGCCAAAACACATTCTGCACGTGTTACAACAGCGTGGCTTCGTAGTAAAAGAGTCCGGGTACTAGACTGGCCTGCTTGCAGTCCAGACCTGTCTCCCATTGAAAATGTGTGGCGCATTATTAAGCGTAAAATACAACAACAGAGACCCCAGACTGTTCAACAGCTGAAGCTGTACATCAAGCAAGAATGGGAAAGAATTCCACCTACAAAGCTTCAACAATTAGTGTCCTCAGTTCCCAAACGTTTATTGAATGTTGTTAAAAGAAAAGGTGATGTAACACAGTGGTAAACATGACCCTCTCCCAGCTTTTTTGGAACGTGTTGCAGCCATCAAATTCTAAGTTCATGATTATTTGCTAAAAACAATAAAATTGATCAGTTTGAACATTAAATATCTTTGTAGTCTTTGTAGTGTATTCAATTAAATATAGGTCGCACATGATTTGCAAATCATTGTATCCTGTTTTTATTTATGTTTAACACAACGTCCCAACTTCATTGGAATTGGGGTTGGATTCGATTCGATATTAATTTAAATGCTTTGTTGTCGATTCAGTAATAAATAGAAATACACAAATAGCGTACCTGTTGACAGCTTTTATAGCTTTATTTTCCATACTCGTGAACATATGTGGTGTGTCACCTTACATTTTAGAGCAATTAAAGATCGGGGGGAAAAAAATTTGCTCAAAAGTTTAAAAACAAAACAAAACAAAAAAACATGATAGTTCTGAATAAACACTGCAAAGGTAAAGAGGAGGTAAACTTAAATATTTATTTCCTCTTGGAAATTGTAATGTAAATAAAAATTCTGCAGACAAAAGACCTTACCCTTTTGCCTACTTCCTACGTTCCGACACACGCCCCCCACTGGCCAGGAAGCAAAGCGCCCCCCACTGGCCAGGAAGTGAATCGATTCAGAGGATTTGCTGAATCCATTTTGAGTTGGGGGATGGGCAAGTATTCTGATGTATCAATGCGTCGATATTTTTACCCATACCTACCTGCAAGCTACTACTCGTAAAGTGTTAGATGTTAACTAGAGGAATTTGATCACGTCAATAGCAGTACTCGTAAAACGCAGTTGTCAACGAGTGCAGTTTTGCCTCACTCGTAGCAGCTACTTCTACTACTAGTGGGGACAAAATGTACTCGTGGACGGACCTTGCGTTTGATACGGAAGCTCAACTTTTACCCTTCCGGATGAGCGCTGGGCGGACGCAGGGTCCGGCTGGTAGGATGGCACAGCCGGATTCTCCGATTGGACGAGCGCAGTCCGCTCCGTGTAGGCGTCGTCCTCGCTGTCGGACACGATCATGGCCACGCCCCAGATTTCGCCTGAAAACAAGCGCAAGTGCCCACATCGGGCTGGTACGTTACTCGTTGAAGATGCTGGAATGTCACCACGTGGCTTCAGGTGCCCTCTGGTGGCCACCCAACACAGCGACATCAGTACAAACAAGAACATGGCAAAGAGCAACAACGAATGTATTCATCGACAACTGCTTTGACAATCGATTGACAATTTATCAACTATGAAATTAATCAACAACCATTTTAATAATAGATTAATGAACAACTAATCATTATCAAATAATCGAGAACCATTCTGATAGTCGATTAATCGTTTACCGACCCTGTTCAACTTCAAATTGTCCAAATTCTTACAATTTCAGCCTCTCAAGAGTAAATATTCTCAGATTCATGTAGTCCTCCATGAAAGCAGACAGATTATCTCTACATTTTTTCAAAATACGACATTGATAACTGATAAGGTTTTCCGATTTTGATTCCATTTTTGATACGGCTTCCCCATTCAATTCTTTATCGATTCTCTTCTTGATTCTCAAATTGATAGTTTGGAGGAGAAAAAACGCCAAGGGGACTTCAAATGTATGCATGTTCCTGCATTGTTAATGCACCCTGAACGCACAGTGTACCTTGCAGCAAGCGTGACGCATGTTCTTCTGCCGTCCCTGAGCGTGCTTGAAGCTGTTTATTGACACACCAGTTGGAGTTTACTGTAAAACTAAATGCACAACAAAAAAATAACACACATTGTATATTTAAATACAAGACACATATCACTTTAGAGATCGCCAGCTAAATGCTAACACTCAATGGAAAACCCTATTGATGGGCTATCTTAAATAAACATTAGCTCACGGGGAAGGATTTCCCTTCAAATAACAAATATTCACACACAAAATCCATAGTAACACATACAGTTAATATAACAGTACTCTCAGGCGTACATTCTGCCTAATCTGTAAAAAACGAGTTTATTAAAGTTCTATCGTTACTTTCTTCTTCTACTCTTTTTTTGCTTAAAGTAAACGTGTAGCTCCGTGCCTTTGGGGAGGGCTAAGTCTCAAAATTATAAAAAAAAAATTTATGTTGTTCAAATCCACAAATATATCTGCGATTTACACGTGTTTTTCAAAGCCACAAATTATTTGCACGTGTTTTTAGAACCCACAAATATATCCGCGATACACACGTGTTTTTCAAATCTACAAATATATCCAATTTACGTTTTTCAAATCCACAAATATGTCTGTGATTTACACGTATTTTACAAATCCACAAATATGTTCGCAATTTACACGTTTTTCATATCCACAAATATATCTGTGATTTACCTGTGTGTGTGTGAGAGAGAGAGAGAGAGATGTTTGAGAACTAGACACTATTATCATTCACGGATATATTTATGGATCTGAAAAACACACATGCAAATAATTTTGAGACATATCTCTCCCCACACATGCCTGCATCGCACCGCAATGCCCCTAAGAGGCCAAGGCAAACTTCTGGTCGCAGTTTCTGGCACTGCGGATTTTAGTGTAACACCCAGAAAATTTGAATGCGCTGTTTCCCAGAATGCACTGCTATAGTTAAAACTACTGTGTCATGATTTGACTGGGTTCAAATGTTATTTTGTACAGATAGGGTTTCGTAGTTAAAGTCGTGTTGTTTTTTGTTGTTTCTCGTTTTTTGTGTGTCCTTTATAGTTAAATTACTGCTGCTTTTGGTGGCAATTTGGAACACTTACTCAATGGTTAGAGTTATGTTGCCTATGAATACCACTTGCAGACCTACAATTCAACAAATGTCAGCTGGTCCACACGTTGCGTGAGCTGCGTCATGAGGGCAATGATGTCATTATTCCAAATAGGATCGATAAGACAATCGTTTGAAAATGAAGCAAACGATTCCATGAAATCCTGGGCCCGCCTCTCGGCTGGGTGGGGTGGGGTGCAGGTGCAGCAATTACAGGTCACTACTGAAGGTTATTGTACATGCGAGATGGTGTCAATTCACTTGTATGTGTCTGCAGATACCCACTTCTGCAATTTATTTGCTTGGTGTGGGGCCACTCACTCATTGCGTTAAATAACTCATAACTATGCAAACTTCCTGGGTATCCCCTCACTTGCACTCTATTTCTGAAGATGTTTAGAATTTACATAGCCACTCCCAGCACACTTCAGTTGTACAGCCGGCCGGGTCCACTACCTCTGTCCCGCATGCTTCTCCTCCTGTCCTTGTCCTGTCCTATATTGTCCTGTCCTTCCCTCACAGGGTGGAGCATTACCGTGCCATACAACACTTGAATCGTACCATTGCACGAGGTACATAATGATTTACTTTCCTCATCTTTATTTCAGTTAATGTCCTGTATTTTGTTGTCTTCTCTTCCTATATTATTTAGCTAGCTTTTCACTTTCACTCCCTTTTAAAACTTTGTTCTGTCCAACAAAAATTCTCAATTAAAAATCCATCAAAGAACCACAGTGGCAGCTTAAAAACTCCATTATGACAAAGTAAAACTGTTCCGGCATAACAGGACGGGGAGGGGAAAAAAACAAAACACTTTGGGACCGGTTCCCACAGAGTCTCGGTTTTCAATTCCCATCCCTAATCCTGACCACATTAAAATACAGTAGCATAGTAGGCAGTGTCCAAAATTAACTTTTTGAGTCACCGGCCAAGAGTCTCTGCTAGGATGAGTTTATAAGACAGTGTTGAGGCAAGCCATGATATACGGATTGGAGTAGCACTGAAGAGACAACAGGAAGCAGAGCAAATGAAGATGTTGAGGTTCTCCTGAGGAGTGAGCAGGTTGGATAGGATTACAAATGTGTTCATCACAGGGACAGCCAAGGTTAGATGTTTTGGAGACAAAGTTAGAGTGAGCAGACTTGGATGGTTTGGAAATGTCCAGAGGAGAGATAGTAAGTATATTGGCAAAGGGTGATGACGATGGAGCTGCCAGGCATAAGAGCAAGAGGAAAACCAAAGAGAAGGTTAATAGATGTTCTGAGGGGAGACATGGCGGCAGTTTGTGATAGAGAGAAGGATGCAGGAGATAGGCTTACATGGAAAAGGATGAAGCGCTCAGGCGACCCTCTTCACCCTCCCCTTCACCCTCAATATCAAGATTTTCCTGATGTACTTTCCTTTTATGTCTTCTTGTGTACCGTACTGTATGTGCTTTCTAATGAGTCTGCTTAATAAAAGTTGACTGATAGTATTGCTTTGCAATGAAACAAAGGTGAAAACTGAAACAAATTATTTATATGATTTCAGCTCTGATTTGACTTGTTTTTCCTCAAAAAGAGGAAGAGCTTCAGGGCTGTTTTTCTGCAAGGGGACGAGGACAACTGATCCGTGGAAAGGAAAGAATGAATGGGGCCATGTATCGTGAGATTTTGAGTGTACACCTCCTCCCATCATCAAGGGCATTGAAGATTAAACGTGGCTGCGTCTTTCAGCATGACAATGATCCCAAAAACACCGCCCGAGTAACAAAGGATTGGCTTTGTAAGAAGCATTTCAAGGTCCTTGAGTAGCCTAGCCAGTTTCAAGATCTCAACCCCATAGAAAATCTTTGGAGGGAGTTGAAAGTCTGTGTTGCCCAGCGACAGCCCCAAAACATCACTGCTCTACAGTGCTGCTCATCATCTTCATTTCCACCACCTCCAGCTCTGCTTCCTGTCGTCTCTTTAATGCCACTGTCTCTAATCTGTACATCATGGCTGGCCTCAACATAGTCTTCTAAACTTGTCCCTTATCCTAGCAGAGACTCTTCTGTCTCATAACACACCTGGCACCTTCCGCCACGCATTCCAACCTGCTTGGACTAGTTTCTTCACTTCCTGACCGCACTCACCATTCCTCTGGACTGTTGACCACAAGTATTTAAAGTCCTCCATCCATGCTCTCTCTTCTCCCTGTAGCCTCACTCTTCCCCCTCCACCTCTCTCATTCATGCACATATATTCTGTCTTACTTCGGCTAATCAAGATGGCGCCTACCAGTGTGGTCGCCTCGGTTACCCGCTCTCTAGTGTTGTTTTTGTGTTTTTCGTTCATCTTTGGAGGCATTATACGACTCACTTACACAAGGGGAGACTTGCTAACCATCAAGGAGGCTACTCCGGACTTTCTTTTACCAACTTTCGCAAATCCACTCAGTTTTTCCCCTCGAGTTACTCACCGGAGCGGTGTACGCGGTGTTCGGCGCATGGAGGCGGCGCCACAGAGGGAAGCGAGCCGGCATCCAGGTGAAACTCCGCAAGAGAGGATATAGATTGCCGTTCCCGTCGATCCACCTCGCGAATGTACACTCCCTACCCAACAAAATGGACGACCTTAACCTTCTGATAAAGACCAGTAAAGACTTCGGACGTTCCGCAGGCATGTGCTTTACGGACACCTGGCTTTGTGACGCTGTACCCGATGGCGCCGTCATGCTTCCCGGCTTCCATCTTCACCGAGCAGCAACATGGAATCATCGGGGGAAAACAAAAACAAAAGGCGGCGGAATATGCTTCTATAATCAACGAAAAATGGTGTACAGACGTCATGGAGCTCAGCACACACTGGAGTCGCTTTTTTTGAACGGTAAGCCATTCTACTTGCCGCGTGAGTTTGCATCATTCATTCTCGCTGGTGTCTATATTCCACCTCAAGCTAACACGAACGCCGCACTGCTAATGCTCGCCGAACAAGTCAACGAAATTGGAAACTACTAAAATATATCTAACAGAAACAAAAACACCTGGACTCACCCTTCATTATTCAACGGTCCTACCAGGGAAAACAACATTTCAGACCACTGCTATACTACGCTAAAAAACGCATAGCGTGCCAAACTTTGTGTAAAACTGGGATCGTCTGATCAATGCTTAATTCACTTAATACCGACATACAGACAAGAACTTAAATGCGCGAAGCCTACAGTGAAAACAGTGAAAAAGTGGACCAAAGAATCAAAGATGGAAATTCAAAGCTGTTTCGACTGCACATACTGGAGTGTCTTTGAAAATTCAGCTGGGAGCCTGGATGAATATACGGACTCTGTCACATCCTAGATCAGTTTCTGTGAAGAGGTTAGTGTACCAACAAAGTCATTTTGCACATTCAATAACAACAACCCGTGGTTCACTGCCAAACTTAAGCAGCTTCGCCAAACTAAGGAGAACGCATATCAAAGCGGGGACAGGGCACTGTATAATCGAGCTTTTACACAACATCGAGCTACGTTGTGTAAAAGAAGGAACTAAGCCGAAAGGCGGAGCTCTCGATTTACCGGTCGATCTACGTTCCTACCCTCACCTATGGTCACAGATTTGAAAAGGACTCTTTTACACCCCACACCCACCCAGCCCCACCACTGACCACTATCACACCACCGGCTTCTGCGTTAACCATCCACAAAACAGGATGTGAGACGCATCTTCAAACAACAAAAGATTAACAAAGCGGCAGGCCCAGACAATGTGTCCCCATCCTGCCTCAAAGTCTGCGCGGACCAGCTCACGCCAGTCTTCACTCAGATCTTCAACAGATCTCTGGAACTGTGCGAAGTAACATCACTCCAGTCCCCAAGAAACCTGCAATCTCGGGTGTAAATGACTACAGGTCTGTCGCCTTGACTTCTGTGGTCATTAAGTCCTTTGAATGTCAAAACAGTCACTGCGCAATCTGGGGTTGCTAGTTATCTGGTAATGCCGGTACTTTTTTTTTTGACAATTATGCAAAAAGATGCAAAGTCCTCTAGCAATTAGAGCAGTTTGAATTACTAATATAGCAACCCTTTATTCCTAAGTGACGGTTTTCATTTGAACTGCTCTTAGTGTTTGCATCTTTGCATCTTTTTGCATAATGCACACTACTGGCACCAGTCAGCACATTTCCATCTCTATCCCATGTATGCATGGCCTGTATGCACGCTCACCACGCGAGACCCCATTGCTGAAAATAAAAGCATGTCAGAGCTCGCTTAAAGTTTGCTGAATAACATTTGGACAAGCCAGTTAAATACTTCTTGGCCTCAGACACCAGCTCGGGCTCCTTCCCTGCCAGAGAGGTGACATTCCACGTCCCTAGAGCCAATTTCTGTAGCCGGGGATCGGATCGCCAACGTCCCCGCCTTCGGCCAGCGCCCAGCTCAAACTGCACCCGACCCCTATGGCCCCTCCCACAGGAGGTGAGCTCATGGGAAGGGGGACCCACGTTACCCTTTCGGGCCGTGCCATGGGTGCGGGCCCGGTCACCAGGTGCTCGCCTTCGAGCCCCACCTCCAGGCCTGGCTCCAGAGGGGGGCCCTGGTGACCTGCGTCCGGCCAAGGGAAATCTAGATCCATTTAATGTATTCTTCAAAGGGGTACATACGTACATAAGCAAAATCACACTCACATTTACACTTTCACTCTGATTTCCATAGGACATGTTCACATTATACATTGCATATTTTAAAGATACGCTAAATAATACTGTATAAGGGGCGACACGGTGGGTGACTGATGAGCACATCTGCCTCACAGATCTGAGGTCCCGGGTTTAAATCCGGCCTCCCCTGTGTGGAGTTTGCATGTTCTCCCCGTGCCTGCGTGGGTTTTCTCTGGGTACTGCGGTTTCCTCCCACATGCCAAAAACATGCATGCTAGGTTCATTGAAGACTAAATTGTCCATAGCTGTGAAAGTGTGCACGAATGGTTGTCTGTCTATATGTACCCAGCGATTGGCTGGCGACCAGTTCAGGGTGTAGCCCGCCTCTCGCCCGGAGTCAGCTAAGACACCCGCACCCGTGACCCTAGTGAGGATAAGCGGTCAGAAAATGGATTGATGGAATACTGTTTAGGTTACATGCAATAATATGCAAGATCCAGCATGTGTCCGTATTGAGCAAAATAGGGACACAGCACCAATATAATTTGCCGCAACACTTCACGGGGACTCATCACTACCACCATATAGTTTTCTATTGTCACCATCCTATGAAGGAGTGATTTTCGAGGCCGAAATCGAGGAACAATGTCATCTTTATCAGAACCACAGAAAATCTCAACCGAATTGAAAAAATCAAAAACAAATGAAAGGGATTTCCCACCAACGTAATCTGGACGTAATTTCCCACCAACGTAATCTATTATCTTGTGCAAAACTGATGAGAAAACGTGATTGGATTGAGTAACATACCTAGCCAGGCCCCCCCATTCCATTTTCCTGTATGCGGCCCCCCTACCCCCCAAAAAAAAGGAAAAGCGAGAGGCGCGTGGTGGAAGTCTTCGCTTTGAGTCATTGAGTCATTTTCATACCGATCGAAAACTTTCTTTTGGTCTCACGATTAGTGGCACTCGAAGATGCAAAGCGCAAATCCTATTTCGAGTGACGTCATCGTCCAGGTAGACTCAATATTATAATTCTGTTTAAATCTTTGCAAATGTCTGAAAGGCTTCAAATTGACAACAGTATTTCAAGTTTACCTGATTTGTTCAACAAAGTGACGACGTGCAGCAAGCAGCAACTCACAACCCGGAAGTCAGCAGTTGGTCAGGTGATCGCAAGCCACGTGATCAACATGAAGTCACGTCGTCGGGTCTTCCTACGGCGTCTCGTTTGAGTGAAAAAAAGCAATAAGATTAAAAAAAAAAAAAAAAAAAGAACAGACACACCATAACATTCTGAAGGAATTCCCCACTACATTAATATACACATTTCATAACTTTATTTATGTCATTTTATGACTGTGATCGACTTACTGTATTTTTTTTCCCACCACCAAGTCTTCTTCTCTCCTTTCCTGCCAGAAGATACACCAAGTACTCTCCTGCCTGCCTCTCTGATCACCTTGGCTGTAGTGGTCCAGTCTTATGGCAGCTCCACCTGTCCACCGATAACCTGTCGCACAAGACTCTTCCTGTCTCAGCTTCCCCCACATGGTTCTCTGCTCTGCCTTTGTCTTCCTAATCTTCCTCCCCACCACCAGAGTCATTTTACACACCACAATCCTATGCTGTCTAGCCACACTCTCCCCTACCACTACCTCACAGTCAGTAACCTCCTTCAGATGACATCGTCTGCACAAGATGTAATCCACCTTTGTGCTTCTACCTCCGCTCTTGTAGGTCACCCTATGTTCCTGCTTCTTCTGGGAAAAAAGTGTTCACTGCAGCCATTTCCATCCTTTTTGCAAAGTCTACCACCACCTGTCCCTCCAAGTTTCTTTCCTGGATGCCGTACTTACCCATCACTTCTTCATCACCCCTGTTTCCTTCACTAACATGTCCATTAAAATCTGCACCAATCACGACTCTCTCTCTGTCTGGGATGCTCAGAATTACTTCGTCTAGCTCCTTCCAGAATTTCTCTTTCACCTCTAGGTCACATCCTACCTGTGGGGCATAGCCGCTAATCACATTATACACACACACAATATCAGAATCATCTTTATTTGCCAAGTATGTCGAAAAAACACAAGGAATTTGTCTCCGGTAGTTGGAGCCGCTCTCGTACGACAACAGACAGTCAATTGACAGAGAACACTAACCCTTCTTACAACCTGGTGGGAGTTTCAATGTACTGTGGTGTGACTCCAAATCCATCCATCCATTTTCTGGGCCGCTTCTCCTCACCAGGGTCGCGGGCGTGCTGGAGCCTATCCCAGCTGTCATCAGGCAGGAAGCGGGGTACACCCTGAACTGGTTGCCAGACAATCGCAGGGCACATAGAAACAAAAAAAACATTCGCACTCATGCCTACGGGCAATTTAGAGTCTCCAATTAATGCATGTTTTTGGGATGTGGGAAGAAACTGGCATGCCCGGAGAAAACCCACAGAGGCACGGGGAGAACATGCAAACTCCACACAGGCGGGGTTGGGGATTGAACCCGGGTCCTCAGAACTGTGAGGTTGACGCTCTAACCAGTCGGCCACCGTGCTGCCCGTGACTCCAAATGTTTTTTGAAATTAGACGTTGTGTTCTTATAGCTTGACAGTACTTTGTTGCCAGTACATAGTGTACAACATCAATTGCAATGAAGTTGGGACATTGTGTTAAACATAAATAAAAACAGAATACGATGATTTTCAAATCATGTTCGACCTATATTTCATTGAATACACTACAAAGACAAGATATTTAATGTTCAAACTGATAAACGTTATTGTTTTTAGCAAATAATCATGAACTTAGAATTTGATGGCTGCAACACGTTCCAAAAAAGCTGGCACAAGGTCATGTTTACCACTGTGTTTATCATCTTTTCTTTTAACAACATTCAATAAACGTTTGTGAACTGAGGACACCAATTGTTGAAGCTTTGTAGGTGGGATTCTTTCCCATCCTTGCTTGATGTACAGCTTCAGCTCTTCAACAGTCTGGGGTCTCCGTTGTCGTATTTTACGCTTCATAATGCTCCCACACTCTTTTACCACGAAGCCACGTTGTTGTAACACGTGCAGAATGTGGTTTGGCATTGTCTTGCTGAAATAAGCAGGGGTGTCCATGAAAAAGACGCTGCTTGGATGGCAGCATGTTTCTCCAAAACCTGTATGTACCTTTCAGCATTAATGGCGCCTTCACAGATGTGTAAGTTACCCATGCCATTGGCGCTAACACAGCCCCGTACCATCACAGATGCGTCCATAACAGCGTCCATGCGTCTTTTCCTCTTTGGCCCGGAGGACACGACGTCCACAATTTCCAAAAACAATTGGAAATGTGGACTCGTCGGACCACAGAACACTTTTCCACTTTGCATCAGTCCATCTTGGATGAGCTCGGGCCCAGAGAAGCCGGCGGCGTTTATGATAAATGGCTTTTGCTTTGCATAGTAGAGTTTCAGGTTGCACTTATGGATGTAGCGCCGAACTGTATTTACTGACCTTGGTTTTCTGAAGTGTTCCTGAGCCCAAGCGGTGATATCCTTTACACATTGATGTCGGTTTTTGATGCAGTGCCGCCTCAGGGATCGAAGGTCACGGGCATTCAATGTCGGTTTTCGGCCTGGCCGCTTACATGTAGTGATTTCTCCAGATTCTCTGAACCTTTTGATGATATTATGGACCGTTAGATGATGAAATCCCGAAATTCCTTGCAATTGTACATTGAGGAACATTGTCCTTAAACTGTTCGACTATTTTCTCACACACTTCTTCAAAAGAGATGAACCCCGCTCCATCTTTGCTTGTGAATGACTGAGCAATTCAGGGAAGCTCCTTTTCTACCCAATCACGGCACCCACCTGTTCCCAATGAGCCTGTTCACCTGCGGGATGTTCCAAACAGGTGTTTGATTAGCATTTCTCAACTTTCTCAGTCTTTTTTGCCACCTGTCCCAGCTTTTTTGGAATGTGTTGGAGTCATAAAACTCTAAGTTAATGATTATTTGCTAAAAACAATAAAGTTTATCTGTTTGAACATTAAATAGCTTGTCTTTGTAGTCTATTCAATTCAATATAGGTTGAACATGATTTGCAAATCATTGTAATGTGTTTTTATTTATGTTTAACACAACGTCCCAACTTCATTGGAATTGGGGTTGTACAACGGACCTTAATACAATCAAAACATTGATTGTATTTCCAGCTTCTGAATACCAAACTCTCGTCCCCCTCCATTTTGTTTGCACCTCTGGCTGCTTGGGTACACGTGAGTTGATTATGATGACAGATGACGTCACTCTCCCAGAGGGCCTCGTTTATAAATATTTGGCCTTTATTCGATATTGTAATTATTCGTTGTGTGCATTTTAGTTAGGAATAATAAAGAATATAGTGTGTTTCCTTTGTTTTATTCGTCATTACAAAAACAAAGGCTGAAATTGATCTACACTTTAGACATGCACCTCGACTGAATCAAGTGTCTTGGTTATTGAATTTCCTCACGTTCCTTTGTCAAATGTCAATATCTGTAGATGACTAAGTAGTAGTAGTAGTAGTAAATAGGA
The DNA here is from genome assembly GCF_024500275.1 of Phycodurus eques. Lineage (NCBI taxonomy): Eukaryota > Metazoa > Chordata > Actinopteri > Syngnathiformes > Syngnathidae > Phycodurus > Phycodurus eques. The sequence goes on from NC_084530.1 coordinate 32,017,814, forward strand.
TGTGTTAAAATCCATAGCATTTCAAAATCTGAATCTTAAGATCAAAAAAATAACTATTGTGGCAAAAACCAAAGTAACTCTAATCTGACGACTCTTATATAAAAAGTAACACGTTAGATTACTTATGACGTCATCGGGCCGCATTTCTGGAGTAATGCGTACTTTGTCACACCTTACCGGCATCACTGCTGATGGCACAGATACAGTATACGTCATAGATATGCTTCCATAATTACCAACAATTTATCAAGGAGAATAGGTGTTTAGACATTACAAAAAGCATTCCACCACACCACTCATCAGTAGCACTACCTTGCTCATTTCCCATATCCTGTCCTGCCCTTTTCTCTCCTCTTGCATCTTGTTCTATTGGTTAGTTGTTGCATGTCCTCACTGGGTGTGTGCCCTCCCACCCATCCACAAATAAGAACACGATTTGACTGTTGTAGCATTACTTGTTGTCAAATATTTAGACTGTAACTATTGTTCTGCTGTGCTTCACACTCCTATTCCCCATGTTCGCTCTGTCCCTCTGTCTGTCCCTTAAAACCCTTTTCTGTCTGGCTGCATTTTCAATAAACATCATAAAAATAAAAAAATAAGCAGAGAGAGTATTTCAAACTCACCTGTTGCACAGCAGAACTGTTCCAGCACAAAGGCATACAGATACACCATTTTGCATCAACGAGAACAGGATACAAATTGTATACTGATTTATTATTTGACCACAAATCAAATCAACACAAACAAATGATTGATTGCTCTTGCGCTTGACATGGATGGGCATGTGAAAAGGTCTCTTTAAAAAAAAAAAAAAAAAAAAAAAAAAGTGCCAACATTTATCCAGTAAATTGAAATGACAAATGTGTTTACATTCATTTTGTGGATGGATGATTACGAGTTCATCATGATTTCATCCATCCATCCATTTTCTGAGCCGCTTATCCTCGCAAGGGTCGCGGGAGTGCTGTAGCCTATCCCAGGTATCATCGGGCAGGAGGCGGGGTACACCCCGAACTGGTTGCCAGCCAATCGCAGGGCACACATAAACAAACAATCATTCGCACTCACATTCACACCTAGGGGCAATTTAGAGACTTCAATTACCCTAGCATGCATGTTTTTCTGGGGGGGATGTGGGAGGAAACTGGAGTGCCCGGAGAAAACCCACGCAGGCACGGGGAGAACATGCAAACTCCACATAGCCGGATTTGAACCCTGGTCCTCAGAACTGTGAGGCAGATGCATAATTTGGAAAAACCACCAAAATTCCACATGAATGAAGACGGAAGAACGTTCTTCCATTGTGGCATCATTCCCGTTGATCAACGTCCGTCCGTCCGTGTGTTCCTGGAGGTGGCCTTCTTGCTGCAGACATGATATCATTCCGACAAGAGAGGTGCGTGCATGTGGGAACAGGAATAAAAAAAGGCGAAGGTGATGGGACCCGACATTTTTGGAGTCCACGTGACGATGGTCCGATACCTCAGGATGTACGAACAGCCGAAGGCAGCGTCAGAAGCCGCGGATGTGGCAGTAGGCCTCGAGCGAGGACAGGAAGATGTACATCAACCACAGGCTGAAGAACAAGCCGGCAGTCACCGTCTTAGCGAGCGGCGGTCCGCCCAGTTCTCCACCGATCTCGGGTCGGCGCCGGTACATGAGGACGGCGATGCAGATGAAGGCGAAGATGGTGAAGAGGGTGACTGAGAAAGCTAGCGTTCCCGGGTCCACCCTGAACACCTGGTTTTTGGAGTAGTGGTAAATGGCAGCGATGGACCAGGCCACACCGATGCCCAGGAACACGTTGACGGCATTGCTTCCTGTCACGTTGCCGATAGAGGCGTCGGCGTACTGGTCCTGGCTGGCCGCCGCCTTGCTAGCGAAGGTATCTGAGGAAGACACGAGATTCCGTGAAGGTGTCACACCTCGGCCACGCTTCACACGCCATTGTCATGCTTCGCAGGTGAGCGGCAACCTACCAGGTACTGATGTGCCCAGTGCAACAAACACCACAGCTGTGACCGAGTCCTTCAGACCCACCGTGCAGCCGAAGTGCGATGCCAGGTCCCCGATGACCGCCGTCAGGATGCCGATAACCACGATCGAGACCACGAAGCACGCCCAGCCGTTCCAGTAGTCAGTGGGTGGGACCAACACGAACAGAAGCTTCCAGAAGACGGTCAGGAAATGCAGGACGTAGTCCAGAGCGGAGGGCAGCTTCTTTCCACCTCCACTGCCGCTGTCGTCGTTGTCGCCACCGCCTAGACACGACAAAGACGAGCCCAACTTTCAGACTGGACCACTTCATCTGCTTCAAGTTGTTTACCTGCGCTGACTGTGATGGCCTCCACAAATTGTTCTCGCCACGACGTCGTTTCCACCAGCACGGCCAGTCTCGTCTTCTTCAGCACCTTGTCCACTGCGCTCTGACACACGCGCAAAGATGCCGCGATCGTGTCAAGACGCACAAACAAGTGTCTGACATGAACTACCTCAGAGTCAGCTGAGTGATTTATGTGTTCAGACGTCACACATGAGATGATTTTGTTAAGGTGACACCTTAAACTCGTACGACTCCTCAATGACGACTTCCAGTTTGACGTGTTCGCCCAACATCGGTCGACCCATCCGTGCGACGCGCCGCTCCTCTTCCTCCTTTGTCCCCAAGTCCTCAGCTCCCTCTGACAGACACACACGTACACTGAAAAGTCCCCGGAGGGATGGACATGCCGGGGGACATGCAGCAGGAAATGCTGTACCTGAGATGCTAACAATGGAAGAGGGGTTCGGTTGTTCTTGCGGTTGTAGCTTTCTGTAGACGTCTTTGCCTGTCCGATGGTGACAAGGAAGTGAGGATGTTGTGAGGATGTTGTGATAAAAAGGAAGAGAAAAAGGAGTCAGGGAAGTGGGCACATGGTTCATGTAGCGTTGCGGCCGGTCCGGGGGCCGCTACCAAGCAGCCAGGGATGAAAGCGCTCTTACCGAACAATTGCTTGTCTGTCAAAACAAAACATGATATCACTCATCATGGGACAAAATGTCCTTCCTTTTTTATTCTTTTACCCACCTGTTCGAATGAATCCACCTAAAAAGAAAATAAAGTGGGGGGAAAAAAACGGTTTAGCTTCATTTTCAACAAAGCTTTTTTTAAAAAAAAACTACAAAAAAACTTCCAAAACATTTTAAAAAGAAAAAAAAAGAAATGCAAAAGGAAAGGTATCTTACCAACTTCTCGAAGCAGGACAGCTAAAGTTGTCGTCCGCAAACAGGAAAGAAAACAGGCATGAACTTAAAAGGCTGCAGGTTTGACACAAAAAAACAAAGATGGTTGCCGGCAAAAGACCAAACATTTGGATGTTTTTTTTCACTTAGACAACATAGTTGATAACGTCTCTAAATGAATCATCTGAAAAAACGGCTTTTCCCTCTCTCTTTTCTGAGTTCTGAATGATCAGCATCGGTATCAGCAAAGTGGTAGCATCAAATTCTGGGCTCCCATATGTAAGCCTCCTGAAGCCCCCGAACATTAAATATTCCTATATCTATGGAAATACTCCCTAAAAGGTCCGTAACTGTACGTACTCTGTAAACCTACTGAAATGGTCTTTAACCAACATAAGCACTCAGTAAATCAACTGATGAAGTCTCATTATTTATATGAATACCAAACATAATGAAATGTTATCTAAATGGCCCAAAATCCTTTTAAACCTACCTAAATGCTCCCTAAAAGTTACCTTATCATTTGTACATATATTAAAATACTCCCAAGTTACTAATCCTAAATCACTGAAATACTCTCTAAAAGTAACTCAGATAGTCCTAGATGCACTCACATATTTCTTAATTGTGGCCTAAACACTCCTATATGTATTCAAATACTTTGTAAAATCAGAATCAGAATCATCTTTATTTGCCAAGTATGTCCAAAAAACACACAAGGAATTTGTCTCCGGTAGTTGGAGCTGCTCTAGTACGACAACAGACAGTCAATTGACAAAGAACACTTTGGAGACAGAAAGACATTGACAAAAAAAAAAAAAAAGACAGTCACTGAGCAGTAAAGGGTTGCTCGTTATCTGGTAATGCTGGTACATTTTGAATTTTTTTTGACAATTGTGCAAAAAGATGCAGAGTCCTCTAGCACTTAGAGCAGTTCGAAAGACTAATATTGCAATAGTCCTAGTAATAGTAGTAATAGTCATAAAAGTGACCTAAATTGTTTCAATTCTCCTAAAACACTCCCTAAGATTTACCTTAACACTCCTATTTCTAGTGAAAGTCTTTTTGTGATATTGATCTCCTGCCCAGCAACTGTTCGAGATGCTTTCAAGAGTAGCTCAGAAAAATGTGCTATGACATGTTAAAAAGGATGTAAACCATTTAAGCCCTGTGAAAGTGTGGAGGACAGAGGAGAAAGATTCAATTAAAAAAGAAAAGAAAAACAAATCTTCATAACTTTACAAAAGCCCAGCCCACCAATGGTACACCATTCCAACTTAGCATCTTATTTCAATTTGGTAGAACATTGATGGATGAGTTGTGGTTTGATATTGCCCTGCACTGGTGCAAAGCTGTGAGGTTAGCGGAGGTGGTTAGTGGACAAGGGGCAAGGTAAGAGGTGAGAAAGGCAACACTCCCACCTTTCCTTTGGCTCATCTCCAGAAGTCGCGGCTCGTCCATCTGCACCCAAAAACTTTTGTTCTTCTCGTACTTTTCGTCATCGATGATGTTGATTTGCAGCGTTTTACTGAAACACAAACAGGAAGAGGATAACACTACGTTGTAAAGAAGAAACCCAGCGACTGATTGGTCAGTGAATTAGGTCGAGGGTCGGGCTTAAGAGGAACACACCATCAGCCGAGTCAAGTGTGGTCTCATCTCCTTACACGGAAAGCGCCACACACAATTTCTACTCACCAGATCTCATCGTTGTCAAACTCCAGGACACCGTGAGTGTCTTCAAAGTCTTCACCGCCACCTTTGGCGGTCCCCTCGATGGTTCTGTACGGCACGGCCACAGCTCCCCGAGCCCCCGCGGTCCGGACCACTCTGACTTCCATCACGCCGACGCTCTCACTCACGGTCACCGTGGGCTCCTCGAAGGTGAAGATGCCCGCGTGGTCGTCGTCAAAGATGGTGACTGTGGCTGTGCAGAGCAAACCCAAACCCGCTGGGCTGTCGCTGTCCGTCGCCGCTCCGCTGGCGGCGGACAGGACCCTCACGCCGCTCAAGTGGACCAGGAAGTGCTCCTCCTCCTCAAAGATGTCATCGTCGATGATGTTGATACGGATTTCCTTTTGTGTCTCGCCGGCTCTGAACACTACCGTTCCCTTTGTGAAGCCAAAGTCTGAACCAGCTTTAGCGGTGCCATCTTGCGTCTGAAAGTCGACAGCAACGGTTGTGCTCAGATTTCCTCCTCGACACAAATTCAGCGCAACGCTGGCGCAGTTCTCTAAGCACTGGTAGACCGCTGGCTGGAAGAACACCTTAGCGGACCGGTCATTTTCTGACATCTGAGATGTTAAGTCGCACCGAGTGACTCTCTGGTTCAGGTCGGCGGCCGACTCCTTTTTCGGGATGTTGTCGGTCCCTGTCGTGATCTGCGAGGCATGGCAGAAGTAGAACGCACAACTCTTCTCCTGCTGTGTTAAACCGCGGCAGGTGGCTAGCTTCATTAGCTGCTGCGTCTCCTTATCGGGATACTTCAGTTTCAACTCCTTCGCCATCCCCGCCTGGCCGTCTTCCGCTGGCACCTCAACGCCCAGCTCGGCATCAAACGGCTCCCTGTCGCAGGCCGGCTTTTTGACGTTGGCTTTGGAGGGAAGCTCCGGCTCACCCTCGGTTTCGATGATCACCCCTCTGCGCTTTCCAGCTCGGTAACGCTTGTACACGTACTTGTAGAACAGGAGGCGCCGGTCAGCCACGTACGCAAAGCTGACACAAACGGGAAAGAAGAAGAGGGTCAGGAGCCCCTCCCAAATCTCCACGATGCCCGGAGAGAAGTAGGCCAGGATGAGGTAGAGCCATGTGTAGGCAAAGACGCTCCAGGTGGCCGTGACGAAAAACACTCGGAGGTGCTTGACCCTGCGGGTCTCTCCGTCGGGAATGACATAAACGCAAAGGCCGATGATGACGAACATGTTAAAGGCGGCGCTTCCCACGATGGTGTTGGGCCCCAGTTCGCCGGCGTCAAAGTTATGACCGCAAATCTCGACGACAGAGAGCAGGATTTCCGGAGCGGATGAACCCAGCGCCATGAGAGTCAGGTTAGACACGGTCTCGTTCCAGATGCGCACGGTGGTTGTGAACTTCGTCCCGTTGGCTTTTTTTACAGTGATCTGTCGCTCCTGGGATGTGATGACCTCGATGGATGCCATAAAGCGGTCGGCAATGATGGAAACACCCAGAAACATGTACGCCAAGCCCACAAAATAAATGGTGGCCCTGGCTATGCGGTCCGGGAGGCCGGGGTCCTTCGGCCGCCACTGCGACAAGATGACGCCGTCCTTGCAGTCGGTGCTGCCGCCACATTTACTGTTGTTGTGCAGCGTGTTGTTCCAGGAGGCGGCGACGGCCCCCACTGACACGACTTTAGCCAACATGAGGCTCAACAAAACAAGTGATGATGACGTTCCGGCTCGGTGCATGGCGAGACGTTACCGCTCCTCTGCTAGCCTGCCAGATGCAAAGTCCCGTTAGGGTCGCTCATGTATATTAGAGAAATCATTAATTATTTTATTAATTATGCTATGAGAGCAGACTTATGACTACATGAAAATACTGATTACACTTAAGACTTTATGATAACCGCATTTCATACTACACTATGAAAATGTAAATAACACTTTTAAAGGGGTACTAAACCCCCACATTTTTTGCAAGAATACACTTTACTATATCTAAAAAAAAAGACCTACTTAAAACACGGTACACTGGTTAATATTGCATTCGTGGAATAAGAATTGAACCAAATAAATAAACAATTTAGGTTGGTGTCATGTTGGGCAAAACCGTTGTCTGATGCAGGCATTGAATCGAAATGTAGTGCCTGACCTACCACTATTGGACCATGTCAGTTGACAGATTTTGAAAGCGATGTATTTAATCGTTTAATCGTATGAACACCGCAGCTGAGACGGAAAACGTACAGCGGCCATCAATTGCAGCGAAGACTAAAAGCGTTGTACTTCAACTTCTTGATGAGAAAGAGATCCGCAAAAAGAAATCCAGTTCGGCTCACGACTCGCTAAGCACATGTAGATGAGGACGTTTATGATCAACAAAGGGGGGACCAAGTCTCAAGTCTTTGCCCTCAAGTCCCAAGTCCCACTTTGAGTTTCGAGTCCTTTCGAGTCATTTTACCAACAACATAAAAAAAAAATTATATATATATATATATATATATATATATATATATATATATGACGCTCTAGCCGACTGGTTAGAGCGTCAGCCTCACAGTTCTGAGGACCCGGGTTCCGGCCCCGCCTGTGTGGAGTTTGCATGTTGTCCCTGTGCCTGCATGGGTTTTCTCTGGGCACTCCGGTTTCCTCCCACATCCCAAAAACATGCATTAATTGGAGACTCTAAATTGCCCGTAGGCATGACTGTGAGTGCAAATGGTTGTTTGTTTCTATGTGCCCTGCGATTGGCTGGCAACCAGTTCAGGGTGTACCCCGCCTCCTGCCCGATGACAGCTGGGATAGGCTCCAGCACGCCCGCGACCCTAGTGAGGAGAAGCGGCTCAGAAAATGGATGGATATATATAATATCTATATTAAATTAATATCCACATATTATGTGCTGCATTTATATATTTAATAAATTTTAATTCCATATTTATTTATCAAAACAAACTTGATCAACAAGTGCATTGAACCTCGGAAAACTCGGGGGCTGATCAAAAACTTTGCATCATCAAAGCCAATCATCAAGGGTGGTGGGTGGGTTTGGGGCTTAGTTTATTGGCCCTTCAAAACCAATCGAAACTACGTTTTCAGTTATTCTATAAAAATGCTATTGTAGCGGACATGCATACCGCAACTTTGAGGCGTCACAGAGACTACAAAATTGGGAGTGTTTGAGATTATTATTTTAAAACCTATTTACTCAAATTTGTAGACAGGATTCAGGCTGGTGGGCGTGGTCTTCTCCAAGTTGGCACTCCCTCTTCCTACGCCCCGCCCCGCCCCACCCCTGGGTTATTTAACTCTAAACTCACACCTTTTTCAGAGTTGGGGAGAACTAGAGTTGGAGTTGAGTTGAGGCTTTTTTTCCCTTCTCCTCGTACCTGTGCTGGGAGCTCATCCGCTAAGGTGGCCTCCGGCCACCCCTCCCCCTTTTTTTGTTCCCTTTTTGTCCTCGGGTGCCGGCACTTGCGCGAACGCCCACCGCAACCAAGCTGGCGGTGTTTTCAATCGAAGAAGTCGACCATGCGGCTCCGATCGCTTTCCCTCGCCACGATCGGTCGGCGGGGCCTCAACGAGCAGCTGCCGGCATCCCGGACGGATCCCGCACGCCTCTGAGGGCCAGAGCTCGGCCCGCCACCAGGTCAACCGGCAGGGAAGTTATGAGCGCATCCCAAATGGGACAACAACTTTCCTTTCCTATTTCTTTTTATTTTTGTGCGTCCTGTTTTTCTTCAACCGAACCTTCTTCGTTTCCGCCTGAGGTCCGGAGGAAGACCACCCCAAAGACCAGCTGATCTGCGTTCTTGAGTCGACACTGCAATCCTTACTATGATGTACAACATCAGTGCGTAATAATTGTGGGGAAATTACTAGCTTCATACAAAATCCCACACGCTCATTTAGTTTAGCCCAGCGACCACACACGATGTCCTCTTTTCCATTTTCGTACACCTTATTTTCTTTCTTTTGTTTACCCTTAGTATTATTTTCTTTTTGTAGTTTGTAGTTATAGTTGTGTGTTTCATTAAATATACAATAAAATTCCACTCGTGGCCATATTTTGTGTGTGTTCTGAATTTGAGTCCACCTCTGTAACCTAGGACTCAAAATGCAATAGAGTGTAGCAACCTACAGGTCATGAGACTGATTTAAAAAGGTTTGTCGTCATTTCACCTCAAGTTAAACTTGAAAAATTTTACGTGGTGCCCTTTTCGAGACATTAGTTTGAGTTTAACAATCAAATCAAATTTTACGATAAACCGGAAGTAACGCAAACGTCGCTTATTACTTTATCCTAAATTAATTACAATTCTTATTTCATACATAATCGCTACACTATGCTATGAATTACTTGTTCTCACTTTATTTCTGAAGTGACATTGAACAGACGTGTCACAAATAAGAATTTGTATGCAGTATTTCTGCCATTAGTATTCTATCGGAATAATCGAGTCTAAGGATAAAATACATGTTTGCTTAGTTAAAGAGCAATTATGAATACACAAGAGAAAATGAGTAATTTCACTACATAATGAACGACCAATTGATTTCCTCATTTAGCTAATCAACAGTACTTTTTCTTAAATTCACATTGTGCACGTAGCAGAAAATTGCATTTTCTTGTCAACAAACATTTCTAGTGAGGCAATTTCAAACACAAATATAAATAGATTTCTGTTTAAACTTGGCATTTCTTGTATTAAAAAAAACACACAAGTTTGTCATCTTGTTATAAAGGTAAAATTCTTTCCAACTGTGGTATCTCAGTCGGAACACCAAGGAGCACTATGTAAAAATGTTACGTAAAAAAGAGGCGAAGAAGAATGATTGAAAAAAAGAACAACTGAAATATCACACAGCCATAAGTATTGAGACCCTTTGCTGTGACACTCATATATTTAACTCTGTTGCTGTCCATTTCTTCTGATCCTCCTTGAGATGGTTCTACACCTTCATTGGAGTCCATCTGTGTTTGATTATACTGATTGGACTTGATTAGGAAAGCCACACCCCTGTCTATATAAGACCTTACAGCTCACAGTGCATGTCAGAGCAAAGGAGAATCATGAGGTCAAAGGAACTGCCTGAAGAGCTGAGAGACAGAATTGTGGCAAGGCACAGATCTGGCCATGGTTACAAAAAAAGATTTGCTGCACTTAAGGTTCCCAAGAGCACAGTGGCCTCCATAATCCTGAAATGGAAGAGGTTTGGGACGACCAGAACCCTTCCTAGAGCTGGCCGTCCGGCCAAACTGAGCAATCGGGGGCGAAGAGCCATGGTGAGAAAGGTAAAGAAGCACCCAAAGATCACTGTGGCTGAGCTCCAGAGATGCAGTCGCGAGATGGGAGAAAGTTCTAGAAAGTCAAGCATCACTGCAGCCCTCCACCAGTCGGGGCTTTATGGCAGAGTGGCCCGACGGAAGCCTCTTCTCAGTGCAAGACACATGAAAGCCCGCATGGAGTTTGCTAAAAAAATACCTGTAAGACTCCAAGATGGTGAGAACTAAGATTCTCTGGTCTGATGAGACCAAGATAGAAATTGTTGGCCTTAATTCTAAGTGGCATGTGTGGGGAAAACCAGGCACTGGTCATCACCTGTCCAATACAGTCCCAACAGTGAAACATGGTGGTGGCAGCATCATGCTGTGGGGGTGTTTTCAAAAGGGTGCTTCTTAAATACTGAGCAAAGGGTTTGAATACTTATGGCTGTATGATATTTCACTTTTTCTTTTTTAATAAATGAGCAAAAAGTTCAACAAATACTTTTTTTTCTGTCAATATGGGGGAAAACTTAACCTGAACTTAAATGATTTTAGCAAATGAAAACCTTCCGTACCCACTGTATATGTATATGTGTCTGTCTATGTGTCTGTCTATATATATATATATATATATATATATATATATATACTATACTAAACTACCGTAAGTGAGGACTGGTAAAATACATTGATACACTATTTGCATATCTGTTGTTGACCAATACTGGCCACTCATGCCAGAGTAGCATCTGCTCCATTTGCACACTGATTGAGGAGTATCTGCAACATTTGCACAATCAACGTTGTCCCAGATTATCGCGCTACTCGTCACTTTAAACCGCATCCACTCCTTGAAGTCTCGGCGCCCTTTGCACAATGGTCATTGCACCGGACTATTGCAATATTAGTCATTCAAACTGCTCTCAGTGCTAGAGGACCCTGCATCTTTTGCACAATTGTCAAAAAATAAATAAAATGTACCGGCATTACCAGATAACTATTAACCCCTTATTGCTCAGTGACTGTTTTTTGTCAATGTCTTTCTGTCTCCAAAGTGTTCTCTGTCAATTGACTGTCTGTTGTTGTACTAGAGCGGCTCCAACTACCGGAGACAAATTCCTTGTGTGTTTTTTGGACATACTTGGCAAATAAAGATGATTCTGATTCTGATTGATCGAAAAGCCAAACGTTGTAAGTTCTCAATTCTTCTCGTATCTTTTTCCAAATCGTCTTGCACAATTCAACATATTCAATTTTGTTGATAGTGCTGCCCCTTTTCTTCATTTCTCATCGCTTTGTCATTAAGTCGAGAGTAGCTTTAGATATTCTGGATGTTGTCATCTTTCTCGTTGATGGCGCTACTTTGTGTGTAGTTTGAACAATCCCGTTTACAATTTCGTCGTTGTGTGTTGACAGATCTGTGTCTTCCAGCATGAGAAGAGCTTTAAAGCGATTAGCCAAACGTATTTGAAACTCGTCGCTTCTTTCTTGAATTAAGTTTAATTTGGTAAGCTTGCACTTTAGAAGTTTCTTTCGTTCAAGTTGGCAGTTGATTTGTACTTTGACCCGAACCAATCTGTGGTCACTTCCAATTTCTATATATATATATATATATACATACACATACATATACAGTGGGTACGTAAGGTTTTCAGACCCCCTTAAATTTTTCACTCTTTGTTATATTGCAGCCATTTGTTTAAATCATTTAAGTTAATTTTTTTGCTCATTAATGTACACACAGCACCCCATATTGACAGAAAAAAACTTAATTGTTGAAATTTTTGCTCATTTATTAAAAAAGAAAAACTTAAATATCACACAGCCATAAGTATTCAGATCCTTTGCTCAGTATTTAGTAGAAGCACCCCTTTGAGCTAATACAGCCATGAGTCTTTTTGGGAATCATGCAACAAGTTTTTCACACCTGGATTTGGGGATCATCTGTCATTCCTCCTTGCAGATCCTCTCCAGTTCTGTCAAGTTGGATGGTGAACATTGGTGGGCAGCCATTTTCAGGTCTTTCTAGAGATGCTCAATTGGGTTTAAGTCAGGGCTCTGCCTGGGCCATTCAAAAACAGTCACAGAGTTGTTCTGAACCCACTCCTTCAGTCTTTTAGCTGTGTCCTTCGGGTCATTCTCTGGAGAAGGTTTTCATCCAGGATATCCCTGTACTTGGCCGCATTCATCTTTTCTTCAATTGCAACCAGTCTCCCTGTCCCTGCAGCTGAAAAACACCCCCACAGCATGATGCTGCCACCACCATGCTTCACTGTTGGGACTGTATTGGACAGGTGATGACCAGTGCATGGTTTTCCCCACACATGCCACTTAGAATTAAGGCCAACAATTTCTATCTTGGTTTCATCAGACCAGAGAATCTTATCTTGGAGTCCTTCAGGTGATTTTTTTTAGCAAACTCCATGCAGGCTTTCATGTGTCTTGCACTGAGGAGAGGCTTATGTCAGGCCACTCTGCCATAAAGCCCCGACTGGTGGAGGGCTGCAGTGAAGGTTGACTTTATAGAACTTTCTCCCATCTCCCGACTGCATCTCTGGAGCTCAGCCACAGTGATCTTTGGGTGCTTCTTTACCTCGCTCACCAAGGCTCTTCTCCCCCAATTGCTCAGTTTGGCAGGACGGCCAGCTCTAGGAAGGGTTCTGGTCGTCCCCACGTCCCACGTCTTCCATTTCAGGTTTATGGAAGCCACTAACCCTAACCCTAACTTTCCGTACCCTCTATATATATATATATATATATATATAAACTACAACAGGATACAAATTGAACATTGATTATTTGACATCAAATCAACACACACTTTCAGCATTATGTTGTCACTTATCATATTATCTTGTAGTAGAACAGTAAATTGCACATGTAGTATATAGTTTTTCAACACACTGTATTGTCAAATCTAAAGTAATCAAAATTCATGACTTGAGTCCACACCTCTGATGATCAAAGTTTATCATGTACCTTTTCTACTTTCTCAAGGTATTGAATCGATGGCAAGTGGATTGTTCTGGTTGTCTTAGAGGACGTTTGGCATCTCATTGTGAGCAGGCTTCAATAGTTCATGCAACAAGGCTGAGTTAGGACAGACTAGCCTGACTAAGCTTTGTTACATGAACTGATGAGGTCAGCACAGATGAGAGGAAAAACATCTTCTAAGACAACCAGAACGGTACACTTGCAATCGATTCAATACCCTAAGAACAAAATGACCTGGATGCGCGAGACTGAAAAAGCCTACAAATGGCGGTTTTAAACGTACACTTAAGAATAAATAGTTCAGAGCAGCTGATAAAGAAGATATGCACATTTGCAGTATAACAAAGTTTGGACTAGGGATGCAACTAATGATTGTTTTAATAACCTATTAATATGTGGATTATTTTTTTCAGTTAATTGAGGAATTGGATAAAAAAAAGGATCATTTTCATACCTTTTTCAAAAATAGGACATTATTTATTTTGAGATTATTTTATTATTTTCAAATTGACAGTGCAGAAATGATTATTTATTATTAATATAATATGATTTTGTTTCTAGTTTGGTCCGACATCCATAGGAAAATCGGCAAAAATGTTGATCAGTTTTTTCTCAAAATAAAAGCAGAAGATTGCAAATGTTGATTAAACACAAAGTTAATAATCATTCTGCTTTCATGGAGGACGGGAATTTACTGTTGCGTGGCTGAAATTGCGAGGATTTGGACAATTTCAAGTTCAACAAGTCCTCTAAATGATTAACTGATTATCAAAATAGTTGTCGATTAAGTTGATCGATTAGTTGTCAATTAATCAATTCATTGTTGCTCCTCTAGTTTGGAAATCTTGGGTTTAGTTCACCTTAAGACTGTACTGGTGTTACCACAGTATTTTTGTATGGTATTGTAATCTTTTTTTTTTGATTGGTTTGGGCAAACTTACCTTCCAAATCTTTCAGGATTTTTGTTGAAAAAGCTAAACAAAAGTAAAAATGCAAAAAAATAAAACATTAAAACAACATTTTCACAAAACCATGAGCAGAGTTGTCATAGATGAAGACAATATGTGACGAAGGTACAAGCTGAAGAAAACGGACGCAGGCAAAGGATCACCACACTGGGATGTCATTTGGCGGAGAGGTGGAGCCAAGAGGGACTTCCCACCCTTATTAGTCAGTCCCAGATGAAATAGCAGTAATAAAAAATTATAATAATCTCCTCTGTGTCATGAAGTACTGGGGGGGGAGAAATGATTATGAAGAATTAGCAGTAAAACAAAATAATGCTGCTTCGTAAACACAGTGCCGGCTTCAAAGACGATGCTAATGTGTTTGCTAACCCTGGGGGGGACGGTGTCCGGCATGTGGGTTGGAGGGGGTGATAGTGATAAGCGCTCCTAAGTGAGGAGATAAAGTTCTAAAGACGGCTGCCCAGCGAGGAGCTTATCAGCTAGCCGAGACCAAAGAAGGTAGCAAACACGCTAATGTTTGGTGAGGACGAGATAGCAGCTAATGCTAACAACTCACACGGTCAGGGTGACATCTGAGCGACCTTCACAGACCTTCACTGAGCTCAAACATCACAACAGGAAGTGTTTGTTTTCTTCATTAAAAGTGTAATTTAGGATATTATCTGTGCAATATTCAATGTGCTTGGAACCCTGTGCAATACTACTAGTTACAGCACAATTCTATTCTTTATCCACTTGCATCAATATAAAATTTTTTGTTTGTTTGGTGATTTTATTTTATTTTTTTACTTGATATTTTACAGGTCTACGCTGGAGGAGGCGCTGCTTTCAATCTCATTGTACATGTGTATAGTGAGAATAAAAGCCAATCTATTATATTCTTTATTTTCAGAAGGATTTTGTGGTTCTCAGGTTATTTCATTTGAAAAAGTTGAACATGTCGATTCAAGCGTCAGCCAATCAAAGTTGTCGATCCACCACCAGTCTGATTGGTCATGCTAATCCCGCGGCGCCACCGCTGTGGTAATGCTGTTGACTGTCATCTCAGCGCTATGATGGTCGTTGCCCTCCGACTTCCTGTGTCTGAACACCAACAAAAGGGCTTCTTTAAAAGGTGTGCTGCTGTCTTTTGACTGTAGGGGGAAGTGCAAGGGCATACTGTCAATACATTTTCCTTTGCGCTGCCTACCTTCCCTCCTCAATGTCCAGAATGTACTCTGGCAGGTGCACGTCGAGCGTCTCGGGCAGCAGGAAGACAAGCATGCCGCTGAATATTCCCAGGGAGGAAAAGATGAGTGGCGGCAGGAAGAGCCAAGCGTCCTCCAAAAGCATAATCATTGGGGCCAACGAGCTCCCGATGCGACCCAGGCAGCAAGTGTAGCCGATTCCGCACTGCCTGTCCAATGAAAGCTTCTAGGGTTAGCATGCTAGCGGCATCGGCTAACTGAAAACAGAATCAAACTGACTTGCTTAACAAGATAACTCTGTGCTATCAAGAGAAGTCATGTCAAGGCTAACATAACACAGAAACGGCTATCTGGCCGATAATGAGCTTCTGTAGGCTGATGCAAAGCCAATCCAGCCAACTCAAGACGTCAGGCTAAGCGGTCTTACCGAAGGACGGTTGGGAAAAGCTCAGCTGAGTAGAGGAACGCAGTGGTGAACGCCGCCTCAGAGAAGCCCTTCGCCACCACAGCCACGCAGGTCCGAAGCACGGACAAGTCTGTCAGACCAATGAAAAACGCACTCGAGATCAAAGCTCATTCCGAGCAAACATTTGCGCAGTCTGCCATTGGTGCTTACCGAGCGGGATGGCAGCGTTGACGGCTATGAGCGCTCCCGTTATGATCAGAAACCCCGCCTGACCGTTACGCCGTCCGATCCAGTCCAGAACAAAGTAGGTCAGGATTTTGGCAGGCGCTTCGATAGCACCGTAGATTAACTGTGTGAGGTAGATGCTGACACCAAAGCCTGAGATCCTGAAGCTGATGCCATAGTACAAGACGCCCACGGAAAACCAGAAGAGTCCGGAGACCAATGTAATCTTCCTCAGCTGAGGCGTCTTGAGCAGGTCCAGGTAGGAATGAGTCTTGCTGGCCACGTCGGACGCTGCCGCCTTGTCCAGAAACTGTGACGAGAGGCCCTTTTAATTTGAAACTTCGCAGGAAGCGTGGCGTCACGCCTGCGTGGCGACACCTACTTCTGGCTGCAGTCGGCTGGCGTTCTTCCCATTCATCTTGGCGCAGCGAATAAGGCACTCACGGGCCTCTATGGTCCTACCGTTGGCGAGCAGCCAGCGGGCCGACTCAGGCAGCCACCTGGACGGACGGAGAGAGATCGCGGGTCAAGGGTTGGGGTATGCGGACGCTGCAGACCCACATCTTACTTACCAGCAGCTGATCAAGGTCAGTACACACGGCGCCGTCACCGCCAGCATCAAGTGGCGCCAGTCTCGAATGGCGTAGGCCAGCAGGGCCAGCAGCATGTTGCCCGCACTCCAAGACAAACTGATGATCGTGCCTGTCAGGGTGCGGTGCTTCATGTCCGTCCACTCGATGCCTGAGAGAGACACGAGCAGTTAACGCTCGGGACGGGAAGCACGAAACGGGCATCGCTCACCCAGAACCGTGCTGATGGTGGACATGCCGCTCAGCGTAGCGCCGCTCAATGCCCGCGACACAGCAAACATCACATAAGAGCTGGAGAAGGCTGAGGCAACGCCCAACATGGTGGTGCCCGCCAACGCCGCCATGAGAATCATCTTTCGGCCAAACCTGTACACATGAGAACGATGATCAAGATTTAGCCTTGTGACATCAAATGACACTGTTTACGTTTGATTGGCGCAACGGGTGCCCTATGCGAAAGTCAATGATGGAGTCTAAAAATAGACGCACACACGCATGAATGAATCAATAAAAGTAGCGAACGGCATGTATATCATTGTAACGGAGTAAAAGTATCGATCCTTCACATAAATACTCAAGTAAAAAGTACAGTGGATTTAAAGTACTCTGACAAGTACAGTTTATCGAAAATGTTACTTGAGTAAATGTAACAGAGTAAATGTAGCGCGTTACTATCCACCTCTGTCACGGTTGGGGTTTGGTCGAAGGTGAGGAATGCAAGGCAAGAACACGGAGGACCCAAGTTCAGGGAAGCAGGGAGGCAAAGCAGGAGTGCGGGAGTCTCCAAAAAATATTTAATCTTCAAAAACAGCCAACAAGGAATGTGGATAAAGCAAAACTAAACAAAGTCCCACAACCAAACCAAAGTAACAAAGAAACACTTAAATACCTAAAACTGGAAACAAACTATCACTGGTGAGTAGGCCGTAGAACAGAAAGGGACAATGACACCTGACAATGACATACTGCAACGACAACGACAATGAACCAACAAGAACTGAAAGAAACCAGGGAACTAAATACAAACAGATTGACGAGACAACGAGGAACACCTGGACAAGACACGAGTGGCTGGAGAGAGCTGATTGGTCGACACAAGGTAGACGAGAACAGGTGGACACAACAACCTAATGAGCACACGACAAACATGTAACACAGGAAAACATGGAACAAAACTAAACACAACCCAAACCATAACACAGACCATGACAACCTCTGCCGTTACATGACCATCATGTGATGTCATGTGACTGTCCCTCACCATCAAGTGATGTCACATGACCATCGTGTGACTGTTATGTGACCAGAAAGTGATGTCACGTGACCATCATGTGACCTTCAAGTGATGTCACGTGGCCGCCACAGATCCGCCATTTCGATCAGGCAAATGGAGTCAAACGTCGCCAGCGGTCACCTTGGATTGGTCGAACAGAGTCGTGTCTCTCTATCGATCGCGCAAGCAACTAAAGCAGTGAGCGCAACGTAGCCCAAGCACAACAAGTACCATTTCGTCTTCTTCTTGACAAAATACCTGTCAAAAAGCCACAAGTATCCATGATGAGTCAGCCGTTAGATTACAAGCTCCAAAATTGCATTTGTCAACATGTCTCCATTATTTTTGTTTCAGGCATTTAAAAAAAGTTGACACGAGCACAAAGTACTTTGTTTGAAATGCTTTTAAATGTTCTACTTTTAATCTTGTAAAGCACATTCAATTAGCTTGTGCATGAAATGCGCTTTGGAAATTAAGCTGCCTCTCCTCCCAGTGGCCTCATTTTGGTCACTCCCCCTCTATTTGGCCACGCCCCTTCTCATTTGGCCACACACCCTCCTCACAACACTCCGTTTTTGAACGGGTTTTTTTAAAGATGCGAAAATCAGCCAGCGCCACTCCTCCGAGGTTTGAGGACTTCCAAACGCATCTGCATGTCGCATCTACAGTGGAGATACAACTTGAATTTGTTCTGTGACTACGCTCAAAACATTCACATCTCAAATCCTCTTTTCCCCACTGAAGCGAATTTGGAAGGAATATAAAAAGCTTTTAATTCGTTCCAGCCTCCCTCTTCCTGAGAAAAATAGAAGTCTATAATATTACAGTTTATATAAACAGTTCATAAATGATTAATTACTTTATTCAACTGAATTAAACAGAACTAAATGTTTTTTGTCACACTGCATGAATGAAGCACTGCTCATTCTGTTGTGCCCGACTTGGCCACCAGGGAGCAGTATAAGACGGACAGACGGCTATACTGTTTATTGCGACATCTCAGCTTCTCAGTACAGCACTAATATTAGTCATTCTACGCGGAGGATAAAGACTATGACTGTGAGTGTAGTCTGTGACCGTGAGTTATATTGTCTTTCTACACGTGTTTGTGCTCAAATATCCGTTGCTGAAATGGTTGCAGCACAGCAACATAGACGCTATTTAGTGCCAGCGTTAGCACGTAAATGGAGTTTCCCAAATCTGTCAGCATTAGCATTAAGATAGCAGAATAAAGGCTCAACTATGTGGATGTTTTAAATACACATGTAGTTGTCTTTGTTTGTTGTTTAGTTTGACAGTAAACTTAACCTGGGAGTGTCAATAAACCGCTTGAAGGCTCTTCTTTTCACCAGTCCTACCTGCAAAACTGCTGCCTGCTGTGAAGTGAATCGAGATCACTGCCATCATTCAATGTTCGTATCTCAAGTTCGTGCTTGCAATTCAAAGCTAAAGAAAAGAAAAAAATCAGCTGAACGGCGTCCTGTATCTTGAAACTCTCGTTTGTCGAGGCACCACTACACTAAACTCCTCCCCGGATTATGTGTGTGCGGGTAGAAAATTAATCGTGTGGCAATTTTGGGCATTTGGCAGATGCAATCCTGGGAGCGTTCAGGTAGGAAAGTCCAAGTTTGCGCCTGTTTTTGCATGCGCAAACCTTTTCGACAGCAGCCAGCCCACCAGGATCAGCTGTGTGCTTTCCCGTCGGAGTGACAGCCGTACACACGTCATCTGGTGCGGTCCTGTCCGAGAGTCCGACCCACGTGACCACCGTTTGCAGGTTGAGAGACGAGTGCACTAAGCGCTGGGCCAAAAGCCCGGGCCGCCAGTCCAGCGGCCAACACCCTCTTCTCAGAGTCCGGCAAGACATACAAAAAAAAAAAAAAGCTGGAAATTGATGGATTTCTTGAATAGTTCCTCATTTTCATGCTTGTTTACAAGAGTCACACAAGATTAAGTTGATTTTTTGGGGAAAAGATTGAGGTTTGTTTTCTTTTCCCGTCTGCATACTTACTTGTCGGAGAGATGTCCAAATAGGATGGCACCAAAGGTAACACCCAGGAAGAAATACGTTGCCAACGCCTGATTCATTCTACGCTCCTCACACACCAGATCCCACTGCACCCACACACAGAGTTCAAGACTTAACTTTTAGACATTTCACAGGGGTTTTACTAAGTAACAATAGTAATCAAGTTTACAGTAACTTTTTGACAATAGTGTCAAATCAATGCTTCTATTGAATGTGGTGCTGACAAGTTACACAAGGTAAACGGGAACTCTTTTGGCTTGCAGAAGTAGGCCAGATAACGCTTATCGTAACTTTACTTAGCATACAGAAGAACTGACTGGGTTGTCACTCTATTGCACACAACCCACTGTCAGGGTTTCATGAAAAAGTGCAACATTGTGTACATGTAATGCGAGAGTTAGACAGATTTTCAACAAACTATGGGTAACATAAACATACATGATCAATGTTACGTTAATCCTTATCGTTCATGAACATGAAGGATTAACGTCTTTTTTACAGCAACAATTCAACATTTGATGGTGCAATGCATGCTGAGAGCACACGGCTTCACAATTCTGCTGCATGCAAAATACAGTAACTCTGTGTGACGTTAACCCAAATCCCATGATACAGTGGAAACTGTAGTTAATTAATGTAAAATCACGTTGAAGTATTTTACTGTAAGCTATGTGGTAAATAGCTGTAGAATTTAAAGGAATGTCTAACAGGGTAAATCAAGACCCGGTCAAGATCTGCTCACAACCTGATCAAGACCTGGTCTGTGCTGAATCATCATGACATGAAGTGTCCTTATCATTGACATAAACAAGGACTGAATAGTCTTTCCAGAGGTGGTTGGCACTCACTGGAGTGATGGGGTAGATGGGCCTCTGAAGATTGGGGAGTGGGAAATGACACGTGAGTGAGGAGGGGTTACTACATGTAAAGGTTTCAAGTGGCACAGGTGAACTTTGGCTCACCTCTGTGGCGGTGGTAGAGCTGAACTCGGATCGGTCGTAGACATAGCCGTGAGGACAAGGGCCAGTCCAGTTCTTTTCCCGGGTGAGGTTGCCGGTCGTCAGCTCCGCGTCGTAGATGCTGCACGAGCTCCAGATGCCGTCGTCCGGGCGGGTAAAGTCTGGGGTCCCGAGGTGGCCGGCCCGGCTCCTGAGGGCGCAGCGGTGAGCGGGCGTCGCCGACACAAAGTTGTGCAGCAGGAAGTGGAGCGGCAGAATGGCCCGTGGGAGGCAGAGGATGCTCAGAACCAGTAACTGGAAGTTGGAGAAGCCGCCGACATCATTGAGGATTTCCTCAAACCTCATGGCGACCACTTGGTTCCGTGACTCCAGAGGAGTTTCTTCTTCTTATGCTTTTTGAGACAGAAGGAGGAAGGGCTCTGTGTGGGCGTGTGTGTTTGCGTGTGTATGCGTGCGTGTGAGAGGAAAGCGTTCCTCGCTTGATCACCAGCTGGCAAAAAGACAATTAGACACAATGTCTTCTTCCTCATGACCACTGGCGGAGAGTACAAATACTTCATTACTGTACTTGGGTAGATTTGTGTTCAGCTATACTTTTCTTTGAGTTTTTCTTTTCCTAACAAATGTTTACTTTTAAAGTATATCCTGAAATGCTCCCTAGGCGCTTCAGCTGCCCCGTTCTCCAGTGTGTTCCACTAACGTGTATGTGTTCACTGTGATGGGTAAAATGCAGAGAACAAATTTCATGTGCATGCATGCATGTTCATAACAATAAAGGTGATTCTTCTTCTTGACTTTAAAGATTTGAATCAGTACTTCAACCTGTGCACAAGCATGTTTACTTCTACTTCGGTACTGCTCGTCTGTATTTTTGTTTGCCACATGTGCTCATGACATGAATGGCCGCAGTTCCTGTTTGAGGCGTGACATTTCGTCTTCATCTGATCAGCTCACGGACGATTGATTATTTATACTTAATTTCTCCATCATTGCTATGTGACACGAGTGACATCACATGGACGGCCGGGATGCTTCCTTCATGTGCGCTATAGCAAGAAAAAAACATTTCATTGGCTGCTTTTCAGACACGGACAGCTCTCCACCATTAGAGTTGGTCCCGACTTGCATCCCCCATGAAAGCGAACGTGCGCTGACGTTTTGTTTTGGTCCCAACTCACATCCTGAACGACTAACATATATGGAAAATGCTATTCAGATGGTAGAGTTTTGCATCGACAGTTGCGGTTTTAGAGACTTTTAAAAAACAGATATTTACAATTTCAAATCTAATCTAATCATTTAGATTATATAACAACACTAAAAAACTATACGCTAATTATCCATACCACCAGTTTCCTTTCAGATACGATATTGAAAATACAGTCCCTCAAATGACTGCAGTATTAAAAGTAATTATATAATTAATTTTGAGAATCAAGTTTCTGGAAGGCCGGCGCGGTAGGCGACTGGTTTGCACATCTGCCTCGCAGTTCGGAGGACCGGCGTTCAAATTCGACCTCGCCTGTGTGGAGTTTGCATGTTCTCCCCGTGCCTGTGGGGGTTTTCTCTAGGTACTCCGGTTTCCTCTCATATCCCAAAAATATGCATGATGGATTAATTGAAAAGTCTAAATTGCCCATAGGTGTGAATGTGAGTGCAAATGGTTGTTTGTTTACAAGTACATGTGCCCTACAAGTTCAGGGCGTAGACTGCCTCTCGCCCAGTGAACTGGGATAGGCTGCAGCTCGCCCGCGACCTGTCAGGAGACTAAGCGGTATGGAAAATGGATGGATGGTTAGGGTTAGTTGGTTGGTTTGGATCTTCTGGTATTAGTGCCATCGACATTTGGGACAGTATCGATCCTTCCCCACACCAGAAACGTTGCTCCAGCCGTTGTATTATGGCGTCTCGTCACAGCACACTCTGTCCTGTTTTTGTTTGTATTTGTGTGTATTTTCGCTTGGAAATCCCACTCGATGTTGAGCAAAGCAGTCGCCAGGATCTTTTGAGTTTAAAGACTATAACAGGAAGCGAACCAAAGCAGCAGTGCCAAGCACGATGCGTAACTTATCTCCAGTGACTTCATCCACAATTTTACAGTTTTAAAGCTGTCTCAATGATTTGCCACGGGGTGTTTCAGTAAAATCATTTTTAAAAAGTTCCAACAAAAGTATTTAGTTGTAATTTTATGTACAGTACTGCATGTTTTAAAAACAACTACAAAAAATCAAGTTCTGCTAATTTGCTATCAAAGAAATGTTTGATATTCAAATCACACAAATTTTTCCCCCCCTTAATCCAAACCCTCATGCTGCTGTTACATTAATTTAAGTACGACATTGATGAAAAGTAAAAAACAGAATACATGTAAAGACATGCATGCCTGTTGTTAAGCTTTGCTTTTATTTGAACGTTTCCATTATCCATCCATCCATTTTCTGCACCGCTTAGCCTCACGAGGGTCACGGACGTGCTGGCGCATATCTCACCTCACTCTGGGCGAGAGGTGGCGTAGACCCTGAACTGGTCGCCAGCCAATCGCAGGGCTTGTATCGACAACCAACCATTCACTCACATTCACACCTACGAATAATTTTGAGATTTCAATTAAGCTACCGCGGAACGGTGTAAGACTGGTTAGAGCCTCTGCCTCACAGTTCCCAGATCCCAAAAACATGCACGGTAGGTTAATTGAAGTCTCTAAATTGCAGCACATTGAATTGGATCGCAGCATTAAATCATGATGCATGAACAGTTTCATTCTTTTATGTAATGAAGTTATGACTGCATGTTTTTATAAAGTACAATATTAAAGTGCTATTTTTATTTATTGAAGACAAAATGTTTTAGTTTTTTTTTGGGGGGGGGGGCTGGAAAGGATGAATGGCCTTTCCATTAATTTCACTAGGGAAAGATGTTTTGAGCTAAGCTTTTGAACACTATGAGCACTTGTACAATTTCGGATAAACACAAAAACTGGAACATGCACTTTTGTTTGACACCGTTGAATAATTAGATTTCTGTGCTTGTAAGAAAGTACCGCGTCATCATGTGAGCTGTGTCCAATATTATGGAACCAAATCGTTCCACACAGCTCCCTCTCGAGTACCATAAATATTTTGTTCAATGAATACCTCTGTGAGCGTGTGTTATTGTCACGTGGTCGTCATGTCAAGTTTTGGCGAGACAATAAGACACCACACGATTGGGAGCGTGACCTTCACACACCCTTGACTAAGTGCTTCTTCTCACTGAAAGCAAAACAACTTGAGTACAGTACAGTATCAGCAACTCTTCTGTCCATTTGCTTCACTTTGAGGAGCAAAAAGTCTCAAGATTAGACGTTAGTCCTTTTTAAAAAGTTGTTGTATCCTGTTGGACAAATGTGAATCCACTGGCAATGAAAAGTTGTTCAATGTGTTGAGCAACTTGAAAAATCATCATTCCATTGCAAATTCCATTGCAAATTCCATTGCAACATGCTGGCAATTTTTTGTCTTTATGTCTTGAGTTTGTTGTCACATTTCTGTCGGACCAATTATATATTGCTCGTGCACTCGCTGTAGTAGTCTCACCACCCTGCACTATTTGCATATCTGTTGTTGACCAATACTGGCCACACATGCCAGAGTAGGATCTGCTCCATTTGCACACTGATTGAGGAGTATCTGCAACATTTGCACAATCAACATTGTCCCAGATTATCGTACTACTCGCTTGAAGTCTCGGCGCCCTTTGCACAATGTTCATTGCACCGGACTATTGTAATATTAGTCATTCAAACTCCTCTAAGTGCTAGAGGACTCTGCATCTTTTGCACAATTGTCAAAAAAAAAAAAAAAAAAAACTGTACCGGCATTACCAGATAACTAGCAACCCTTTATTGCTCAGTGACTGTTTTTCTCAATGTCTTTATGTCTCAAAAGTGTTCTCTGTCAATTGACTGTCTGTTGTCGTACTCGAGCAGCTCCAATTACCGGAGACAAATTATTTGTGTGTTTTTTGGACATACTTGGCAAATAAAGATGATTCTGATTCTGATTTGAACTCCCCTTCAAAGTTTTCACATTTTGCCACCTTACAAGCACAAACTTTGAGTTAGTTGAGATTTTATGCGATCGACCAACACAAAGTAGCACATCATTATAAAGTGGAATGGAAATGATTGATTGAAATCTGTATGTTAGTCTTATTAGTTGAAATGTGAGGTTTAACAAGACCATTTTCTAATTTTTCAATGGCGGCGTCCACTCGAGACATCTCATCTCATCTTCCGGCCGAGAACAAGCATCAGAATTACTTCAAACTTCACAGAAAAAAAGAATAATTATAGTGAATCACAGACATACAGTTTTCTATCGTGTGATTTTCAATCCCGAACTTGAGGAACATTTTTATCTTTGTCAGAACCACAGAAAATCCCAACCGAATTGAAAATTTCAAAAACGAGGTGGTAAACGGATTTCCCAACAA
This sequence comes from Phycodurus eques, assembly GCF_024500275.1. Classification (NCBI taxonomy): domain Eukaryota; kingdom Metazoa; phylum Chordata; class Actinopteri; order Syngnathiformes; family Syngnathidae; genus Phycodurus; species Phycodurus eques. Next base: position 32,043,094 of record NC_084530.1, read on the forward strand.
CGTAATCTACTCCGGTTTCCACCCACAGGAACATGCATGGTAGGTTAATTGAAGACTAAATTGTCCGTCGGTGTGAATGGTTGTTTGTTTCTATGTGCCCTGCCATTGGCTGGCGACCAGTTCAGGGTGCACCCCGCCTCTCGCCCAAAGTCAGCTGGGATAGGCTCCAGCACGCCCGTGACCCGAGTGAGAATAAGCGGTTTGGAAAATGGATGGATGGACATTTTGGGGGGTCATTCTGCCGGTGTGACAGAGGCGTTTAAGGTGGAGGTGGCCCTTCCTGTTTGCAGTGGTGATGGATAGGCTGACAGATGACGTTAGACTGGAATCCCTGTGGATCATGATGTTCGCAGATGACACTGTAATCTGCAGTGAGAGCGGGGAACAGGTGGAAGAACAGAAAGGTGTAGGCATGCACTAGAAAGGAGAGGAATAAGATTAGTCAAAGTAAAAGAGAATATATGTGCATTAATGATAGAGGTGGAGGGGGAAGAGTGAGTCTACAGGGATCGTGAGGGTGGATGACTTTAAATACTTATGTTCAACAGTCCAAAGCAATGGTTGAGTGTGGTAAGGAAGTGAAAAAACGGGTCGAAGCAGGTTGGAACGGGTGGAGGAATGTGTCAGGTGTGTTGTGTGACAGAAGAGTGAGTCTCTGCTACGATGAAAGGCAACGTTTAAAACACAGTGGTGAGGCCTGCCATGATGTACGGATTAGAGACAGTGGCACTGAAGCGACAACAGGAAGTAGAGCTGGAGGTACAGTATATACAGTGAGCACAGAAAGTATTCGGACTTCCCTTCAATTTTCACTTTGGTATATTCCAGCCATTTACTAAAATAATTTTTCATTTATTTTTCCTCAATGTACGCACAAGGACCCCATATTGACAGAATTTTTTTTTTTACAATTTTTGCAGATTTATTAAAAACTGAAATATCACACAGCCATAAGTATTCAGACCCTTTGCTCAGTATTTAGTACAAGCACCCTTTTGAGCTTTTTTAGTCTTTTTGGGAATGATTTTTCAGACATGGATTTGGGGATCCTCTCCAATTCTGTCAGGTTGGATGGTGAAAGTTGGTGGACAGCCATTTTCAGGTCTCTCATGCTCAATTGGATTTAAGTCAGGGCTCTGGCTGGGCCATTCAAGAACAGTCACGGAGTTGTTCTGAAGCCACTCCTTCATTATTTTAGCTGTGTGCTTAGGGTCGTTGTCTTGTTGGAAGAAGAAGAATCATTATCTTTATTGTCATGAACAAGGTGAACCTTCATCTCTGTCTGAGGTCCTGAGCACTCTGGAGAAGGTTTTCGTCCAGGATATCCCTGTACTTGGCCGCATGAATCTTTCCTTCGATTGCAACCAGTCGTCCTGTCCCTGCAGCTGAAAAACACCACTACAGCATGATGCTGCCACCACCATGCTTCATTGTTGGGACTGTATTGGACAGGTGATGAGCAGTGCCTGGTTTTCTAAACATACGCCACCTAGAATTAAGGCCAACAATTTCTATCTTGATCTCATCAGACCAGATCATCGTATTTCTCACCATCTGGGAGTTCTTCAGGTGTTTTTTAGCAAACTCCATCCGGGCTTTCATGTGTCTGGCACTAAGGAGAGGCTTCCGTCGGGCCACTCTGCCATAAAGCCCCGACTGGTGGAGGGCTGCAGTGATGGTTGACTTTCTAGAACTTTCTCCCATCTCCCGACTGCATCTCTGGAGCTCAGCCACAGTGATCTTTGGGTTCTTCTTGACCTCTCTCATCAAGGCTCTTCTCCCCCGATCGCTCAGTTTGGCCGGACGACCAGCTCTAGGAAGGATTCTTGTCATCCCAAACCTCTTCCATTTAAGGATTATGGAGGCCACTGTGCTCTTAGGAACTTTAAGTGCAGCAGAATTTTTTTTGTAACCTTGGCCAGCTCTGTGCCTTGCCACAATGATGTCTCTGAGGTCTTCAGGCAGTTCCTTTGATGTCATGATTCTCATTAAAAGTTGGATTCTCAAAGTTGGAAAATCAGTTTAGCGCAAACGACTCTAAATCAGTCTGGCATGCATTTCAATCGCTGACTAATTACAAGCGACGATCCCCCCAAGCTGAGAACAATAGCACACTAGCCAACGACTTGAATACCTTCAACTGCAGATTTGAAAAGTTTCACACCACACACCCACCCAGCCGCACCCGCGACCACAATCACACCTCTGACTTCTGCGTTAACCATCCATGAACAGGATGTGAGACGCATCTTCAAACAACAAAAGATTAACAAAGCGGCAGGCCCGGACCATGTGTCCCCATCCTGCCTCAAAGACTGCGCGGACCAGCTCGCTCCAGTCTTCACTCAGATCTTCAATAGATCTCTGGAAATGTCCGAAGTTCCATCCTATTTCAAACACTCCACCATCATTCCAGTCCCCAAGAAACCTGCAATCTCGGGTCTGAATGACTACAGGCCTGTCACTTTGACATCTGTGGTCATGAAGTCCTTTGAACGTCTCGTGCTGGACCACCTCAAGAGTGTCACAGGTCCCCTGCTGGACCCCCTGCAGTTTGCTTACCGAGCGAACAGGTCTGCGGATGATGCAGTCAACATGGGACTGCAGTTCATCCTAGAACACCTCAACAGTGCAGGGACCTACGCGAGGATCCTGCTCATGGACTTCAGCTCAGCGTTCAACACCATCATCCCTGAACTCCTTTCATCCAAGCTTCTCCAGCTCAGCGTCTCACCTGCCATCTGCCAGTGGATTTACAGCTTTCTGACGGGCAGGACACAGCAGGTCAGGCTGGGGGAGGCCACCTCATCCACACGCAGCATCAGCACTGGGGCGCCCCAAGGTTGTGTCCTCTCTCCGCTGCGCTTCTCTCTCTACACGAACGACTGCACCTCAGCGAACCCGACTGTCAAACTCCTGAAGTTTGCAGATGACACCACTGTCATCGGCCTCATCAAGGACGGTGACGAGTCTGCATATAGACAGGAAGCGGAGCGGCTGGAGCTGTGGTGCGGCCGACACAACCTGGAGCTGAACACGCTCAAGACTGCAGAGATGATCGTGAACTTCAGGAGGCATCCTTCGCCACAGCTGCCCCTCACGTTGTCCAGCTGCCTTGTGTCAACCGTCGAGACCTTCAAGTTCCTGGGAATTACAATCTCTCAGGACCTGAAGTGGGCGACCAACATCAACTCCGTCCTCAAAAAGGCCCAGCAGAGGATGTACTTCCTGCGGCTTCTGAGAAAGCACGGCCTGCCACCGGAGCTGCTGAGACAGTTCTACACAGCGGTCATCGAATCAGTCCTGTGTTCTTCCATCACAGTCTGGTTTGGTGCTGCTAAAAAAAAGGACAAACTCCGACTGCAACGGACAATCAAAACTGCTGAAAGGATTGTCGGTACCCCCCTACCCACCCTTGAGGACTTGCACGCTGCCAGAACTAAGACAAGGGCATGCAAAATTCTCTCGGACCCTCCACACCCCGGTCACCAGCTCTTCCAGCTCCTTCCCTCAGGTAGGCGCTACTGATCAATGCAAACTAGAACTAGTAGACATTCCAACAGCTTCTTCCCTCTTGCAATCAACTTGCAATCAATTACAACAAGCTGGCAATTTTTTGACTTGAGTTCGTTGTTACATTTCTGTGGGGCCAATTATGTATTACTCGTGCACTCACTGTGGTTGTCTCGCCATGCTGCACTATTTGCATATACTGGCCACTCATGCAAGAGTAGAATCTGCTCCATTTGCACACTGATTGAGGAGTATCTGTAACATTTGCACAACCAACATTGTCCCAGATTATCGCACTACTCGTCACTTTATACCGCATACACTCTCAGCGCCCTTTGCACAATGGTCATTGCACCGGACTATTGCAATATGAGTCATTCGAACTGCCTCAGCGCCCTTTGCACAATGGTCATTGCACCGGACTATTGCAATATGAGTCATTCGAACTGCTCTAAGTGCTAGAGGACTCTGCATCTTTTTGCACAATTGTTTTTTGTCAATGTCTTTCTGTCTCCAAAGTGTTCTCTGTCAATTGACTGTCTGTTGTCGTACTAGAGCGGCTCCAACTACCGGAGACAAATTCCTTGTGTGTTTTGGACATACTTGGCAAATAAAGATGATTCTGATTCTGATTTGCCCTGACATGCACTGTGATCTGTAAGGGCTTATATAGACAGGTGTGTGGCTTAATCAAACACAGCTGGGCTCCAATGAAGGTGTAGAATCATCTCAAGGATGATCAGAAGAAATGGACAGCACCAGTGTTAAATATGTGAGTGTCACAGGAAAGGGTCTGAATACTTATGGCTGTGTTATTTCAGTTTTTCTTTTTTAATAAATCTGCAAAGATTTCAACAATTCTGTTTTTTCTGTCAATGTGGGGTACTGTGCGTACATTGAGGAAAAAAAATTACTTAAAAGAGTTTAGCAAATGGTTGCAATATAACAAGAGTGAAAAATTTAAGGGGGTCCGAATACCTTCCGTACCCACTGTATACCGCGGCTGAAATAAGTATTTAACACGTCACCATTCTTCCTCACTAAATATATATTTCCAAAGGTGCTATTGACATGAAAAGTTCACCAGATGTTGGGGACAGCCCAAGTAATCCATACATACAAAGAAAGAAGAACAAATAAACTCAGAAATTAAATTGCGTGTAGTAATGTGAAATGACAGGGAAAAGGTATTGAACATGCCAACTGGTATTTATTTTATAATTTGTACAAAAGCCTTTGTTTGCAATGACAGCTTCAAGAAGCATCATGTATGGAGAAACTAGTCGTATGGATTGCTCTGGTGTGATTTTGGCCCATTCCTCCACACACGCAGGATTCAAATCTTGAAGGTTCCTTGGGTTTCTTTTATGGACCTTGAGTTTCAGTTCTTTACATAGATTTTTGATTGGATTCAAATTAGGCGATTGGCTGGGCCATTCTAGCAGCCTTATTTTTTTTTTCTTTATACCAATTGGCAGAAGAGTCTCTGCTAGGATGAAGGGCAAAGTTTATAAAACAGTCGTGAGGCCAGCCATGATGTACGGATTAGAGACAGTGGCACTCAATAGACAAGAGGTCTTTCCAGAGATGTTCGATTGGATTCAAGTCTGGGCTCTGGCTGGGCCACTCGAGGACCTTCACAGGCTGCTCCTGAAGCCACTCCTTTGTTATCTTGGTTGGGTGCTTTGGGTCATTGTCGTGTTGGAAGGTGAAAAATCTGAGTTCCAGAGCACTCTGGAGCAAGTTCTTTTGAAGAATTTCCCTATATTTAGCAGCTGTCATCTTACCCTCTATGCGGACTAGTTGTCCAGTTCCTGCAGTGGAAAAACAGCCCTACACCATGATGCTGCCACCACCATGCTTCACAGAAGAGATTAGAATCATCTTTATTTGCCAAGTATGTCCAAAAAACACACAAGGAATTTGTCTCCGGTAGTTGGAGCTGCTCTAGTATGACAACACAGTCAATTGACAGAGAACACTTTTGAGACAAAGACATTGAGAAAAACAGTCATGCCGGAACAATATTTTTTATTATTTGGACAATTGTGTAAAAAGATACAGAGTCCTCTAGCACTTAGAGCAGTTTGAATGACTAATATAGCAATAGTCCGGTGCAATGACCAAAGGGCGCAGAGACTTCAAGGAGTGTATGCAGTTTAAAGTGATTTGTAGCGCAATAATCTGTCGATTGTACAAATGTTGCGAATACTCCTCAGTCAGTGTGCAAGTGGGGCAGATGCTACTCTGGCATGAGTGGGCAGTATTGGTCAACAACAGATATGCAAATAGTGCAGCCTGACGAGACTACTACAGTGAGTGCACGAGTAATGTATAATTGGCCCGACAGAAATGTGACAACAAACTCAAGACAAAAAAATTGGCGGCATGTTGCAATGGAATTGTAGGTTAGGTGTTTAAGAAGTTGATGGCAAGAGGGAAGAAGCTGTTGTAATGTCTGCTAGTTCTAGTTTGCATTGATCGGTAGCGCCGACCTGAGGCAAGGAGCTGGAAGAGCCGGTGACCGGGATGCGGAGGGTCCGAGAGGATTTTGCATGCTCTTGTCTTAGTTCTGGCAGCGTGCAAGTCCTCAAGGGTTGGTAGGGGGGTACCGACAATCTTTTCAGCAGTTTTGATTGTCCGTTGCAGTTGGAGTTTGTCCTTTTTTGTCGCAGCACCGATCCAGACTGTGATGGAAGAACACAGGACTGATTCGATGACTGATGTGTACAACTGCCTCAGCAGCTCCTATGGCAGGCCGTGCTTAAGTACATCCTGTGCTGGGACTTTTTGAGGACGGAGTTGATGTTGATCGCCCACTTCAGGTCCTGAGAGACTGTAATTCCCAGGAACTTGAAGGTCTCGACGGTTGACACAAGGCAGCTGGACAGCGTGAGGGGCAGCTGTGGCAAAGGATGCCTCCTGAAGTCCACGCTCATCTCTACATTCTTGAGCGTGTTCATCCCAGGTTGTGTCGCCCGCACCACAGCTCCAGCCGCTCCGCTTCCTGTCGAGATGAAGACTCGTCACAGTCTTTGATGAGGCCGATGACAGTGGTGTCATCTGCAAACTTCAGGAGTTTGACAGCCGAGTGCGTTGAGGTCCAGGCGTTCGTGTAGAGAGAGAAGAGCAGCGGAGAGAGGACACAACCTTGGGGTGCCCCAGTGCTGATGCTGCGTGTGGATGAGGTGGCCTCATTACAAAGTTACAAAGCCTCACATTCAACCATTCACACACATTCATATACCAATGGGCGACTGCTGCGATGCAAGGCACTGCCAGGCACACTGGGAGCAAATTAGGGTGCGTCTTGTGCATGGACACTTCGACATGTGGACAGTCAGAGCCGGGATTTGAACCAGCTACCCTTCGGTTACTGGACGACCCACTCTGCCTAATGAGCCACACCATCCCAGCTATCCATCTCTAAGCAGCTTGATGTTCCTGCGACCACAGTTGCACATACTATTCAGAAATGTTAGATCCATGGGACTGTAGCCAACCTCCCTGGATGCAGCCGCAGGAGGAAAAATTATGACAAATTTAAGAGCTGGATAATACGAATGGTAGACTTTACACCGATCTGATTTGCCTGATCGGTATCGGACGATATTTAGCATTTTATGCTGATCGGCTTTAATGTCATAATTCCGCAATCCGATCAATGACGTAATTGATCGGCTCCGCAGAAGACATTTACTCCGTGTCGCCATTGTGCACAGTATATTTGGATCCAAAAGCTAGTTTATTTTTAGCCTTGTCGCGCGTCTTTTGACGTAGTACTGTAAATATCTGACGGCCAATAAAGTTATTGAAAAAAAAAAAAAAAAAAACATGTCGGCGGTGTGGGGCAGACAACACGTAATGCCCGGATCAGACTACAAGACAATTTTGCTCTTTCACGATTGCACTATGTCAGACTACTGCAATAAAATATTGTATTCCGATACCACCGCATCACGTTTTTTTACGATCATTGGGCTTTACCTTGTCAACTCAAATGCGACCGGATACACTCGTTCGTTACTGTGGCGACAACAACAAGAGTGGATCGCGCCGACAACAAAAATGGGGAAAAGAGAAGAGGACATCCATTTAAGGCTTGCTTGAGGTATGTTCCCGTACATTTAATACGATACGGCTCACAAGCAGGCAACAAAACCTTATGTAGCCTACCAAGCTAGCGTCGGTTTACGCACGGTGGTGTGTAAACATGCTGCCGTTCTGTCAAATCATGCTCTAAAGTTTCGCTGTGGGTAAAGTAATTCAACTACAGTAAGGTAGCTCCCATTATTTCTGTCATATTGTAATGTTGGTTTGACCTGACTGATTAGAATACATGACCTGACTAGAGCAGTGATTTCCAACCTTTATGGAGCCAAGGAACATATTTTACAATTGAAAAATCCCACTGCACACAAACAAACAAAAATGTCACAAAAGTGGATATATTAATTACTGTATGTACTTCCTGCCATCTAATAGAAGACCATTCATTTGTTCCGTCTGTCACTATGCCTCACTGGCATAAATAGAGGAACAAAGATACATTATTAATTGTAAATATAATTTTTTGAGCAATTAAGTACACAAGTATATACAGTAAATGAACCGGTCATTTAAATAGACACATTGCTCCATCTTGTGATTGGATCGGTGATTTTTTATTTTATTTTATTTTTTTAAACTCGCTGATCGATGATTGGCACCAAAAATCCTGATCGTTTAAAGCCTAACGAATGGTAACAAAAGAGCCCAGAGCAACCTCCAAAGAAATCAAAGGTGAACTCCAAGGTTATTAAATTACATCAGTGTCAGATCGCACAATCCGTCATTTTTTGAGCCAAAGTAGACTTCATGGGAGACGACCTAGGAGGACACCAACATCACTGTTGAAAATAAATGAGTCAAAACACAGCTAAAAACACCCAAGAATGGCTAAGAGCAAAGCATTGGACTATTCTGAAATGGCCTTCTATGAGCCCTGATCTAAATCCTATTGAACATCTGTGGAAGGAGCTAAAACATGCTATCTGGAGAAAGCACCCTTCAAACCTGAGACAACTGGAGCAGTTTGCCAAAATACCTGCTGAGGTGCAGAAGTCGAAAGTTGAAAGCTACAAAGATCGTTTGATTGCAGTGATTTCCTCAAAAGGTTGTGCAACAAAATATTACGTTAAGGGTACCATCATTTTTGTCGAGGCTTGTTTCATGAGTTTAATAATTCTGTTGAACCACATATCAAAAGCAATGTCTGACTTTCATTGGTTAATTTTCATTATTTCTTTTATTTATCATTACTTTTGTCAGATTCAAGTTATTTCTGTGACCACTGTGCGTTTTTCTTTCATTAACAAAGGGGTACCAACAATTTTACCCACGTGTGTGTGTGTATGTTTGTATGCTTTTATTTACCACAAGCTGCCTGCCTACTTGGTTGTCTGATTTATTTATTTTTCTGTTGGTCTTTTTGTCTTTGATTGACAGTTCGCTGCTGTCTTTTTGTCTTTGATTGACAGTTCGCTGCGGACACTTGTACTGCCTTCAAGTGCTGTAGGAAAGTTGAATGCCACGAAGGCGCCTCGTTCAGACGTTCCATGGCAAACATCACGTCGTCTTCTCTTGTTTCCTCTCAGCGCGTTAATGGTGTGAGGAGGACGAGGCCGCTGCGTCCGGTTGGTGGAGCGTCATGCTTGAAGGCTGCTGGCTGCCTGCTGGGACAGACGGGCGGGGGTTGAGACGAGGCGGCGGCGGGTTGGAGGGCCGGATGAGGGGCGGCGGCTGCTGCAAGGCGGTGGGGCGGGACTGCTGCGAGGCGGCGGGGCGTGGCTGCTGCAAGGAGGGCCGGGGCTGCTGCTGGAGGGGCGGTGGCTGGCGGTGCAGGGAGGGCGTGGCCGGCAGCGAGGGACGCAGGAGCGGCGGCGGCTGCTGGATTGAGGAGGCGGGGCTCGACGTCACGGCGGCCTGAGACGAAGACACGGGAGCGGAAGATGCCCCCAACGCGGGCTGAGCCTTTGAACAAAAGGGCGGAACCTCAATCAGGTGATGTCATCAACGATACACCTGTCAAATGAAATCTACATTTTTTTTACTAAAATATAACTGACAATTTTACTTGTATTGTTCAAAAATGACTGACTTTTTGTGTAGAGGTGCAACAACTAATCTATGATCAAATTAATTGACAACTATTTTGATAATCAATTTATGGTTTAGAAAACTTGTTTAACGGAATTTCAGCCTCTCAACAGTAAATTTTCTCAGATTTCAGTAGTCTTCCATGAAAGCAGACTGATTATATTCTCAAAGTGTGGCACAAGTACCACTAGTAGTCGTCGTCATTTGGATGCCTGGTAGAGAGGCCACTGTCCGTCCATAGCACTCGTTAGGTAGCAACTCCCTCATTAATATTCCATTCAGTGGTAAAGTGTTGGTGGAGCTGCTCCACGGTCAAGGAGGGACATAACTTATGTGCTATACATTTTTAATTGAATCATTAAGTATTTTTATCCCCTATATTTAAGCTCAGTGTTAATGTTCAAACAGTGCATAAGATTACAGTGACTACTTTTTAGTAGGGTTGCACAATATATCGTTTGAGCATCGTAATCGCAATGTCAGTCTGGGTCCTGTCCATGTTGGTGTATTTATATGCAGTAAATCAAGTGTAATATTAGTAACATTGTTCAATTGCATTCAGCATTCACACAATAAGTGACCAGTAGAGGGACCTGGTTGGACAGGCTAATAAGATTAGCATCGGTGTTACTGTAAATTAGAACCCATCAAACGACACACACAAAGCAGCCCAGATTGTCATGCGTGCTGGAGCCTATCCCAGCTATCTTTAGGCGAGAGGCGGGGTACACCCTGAACTGGTCGCCAGGGCGTACAAACAAGCAACCATTCGCACTCACATTCACACTTATGGGCAAGTTAGAGTCTTCATTTAACCTACCATGCATGTTCTTGGGATGTGTGAGGAAACCGGAGTACTCAGAGAAAACCCACACAGACACAGGGAGAACATGCAAACTCCTCACAGGCGAGGCCGGATTTTGAACCCGAGTCCTCAGACTGTGTGAGGCACATACATATGTCCACCGCGTATGTATGTGCATAAAAATTGTATATCTATATACAGTAAAGGTATGATATACTATACAGTCATGAAAAAAAGATTAGCCTACCTGTGGTTCTTCAATTTCTTATTCATTTTAATGCCTGTACGGTACCACTAAAAGGTATATTATCTGAAGAATTCATAAGCTTAATTGTATTAAATATGAATTTGGGTATTATCAAGAAAACCATGGAAAATGGCTAGATATCAGCTCTTAAAGGTCCCATATTTTGCCGATGTCGACCTCCATAGAGTGACTCTAATATGGACTAAATATAAAAGTGTCATGACCAGTTGTGCGAATGCCAGCCGATGCCAGTGCCATGCGACGCGTACGCTGCGTAAAATGCGCAATGACATCAATTAAAATACAATCGATGAGGGAATCGCTAGAAAAGTCAGATAATGATTCCAAAGAGTCGTTCCTTTTGGAACCGGTTACCACCAATTCTCGAGACCCATTCCTGTTCTTAATGGGTTCTAAAATCACGACTGTTGATGCTAACTGTTAGCATGATGTTTTGGTCGTTGTTAGCATTAAGCTAGCGGACTTTCCCAAGGCAAAACTGTGGTTGTTTTATCTACACAACGTGTAAATCTCTATTTTAAGGTTAGTTTGACCATAAACTTCAACTGGAAGTATCATTAAACCATTTGAAACATATATTTTTAATTAAATATTCACCATTTGTTAAAGTGGTGCTGATTGTGAAGTGAGTTAAGTTTACTGCCACTATAAAGCGCTGGTAGCTCGCTAGTAGCTCAAGTTTGCGCTCGCAAGTCAAAGCAAAAATTTGGCCAAATGATCACTCTTATCTTGAAAAACATGTAAGCGTATCTCTCGTATCTCAAGGTACCACTGTAGTTAGAACATTGCTCTTAGCTTTGTTTCTTTTAATGTTTCTTCAGAATCATCTTTATTTGCCAAGTATGTCCACAAAACACACAAGGAATTTGTCTCCGGTAATTGGAGCAGCTCTAGTACGACAACAAGAACACTTTTGAGACATAAAGACATTGACAAAAAAAAAAAAAAAACAGTCATTGAGCAATAAAGGGTTGCTAGTTATCTGGTAATGCCGGTACAGTTTTTTTTTTATTAAAATTGTTTTTTTTTTTACTATTGTGCAAAAAGATGCAGAGTCCTCTCGCACTTAGAGCAGTTTGAATGACTAATATTGCAATAGTCCGGTGCAATGACCATTGTACAAAGGGCGCCGAGTCTTCAAGCGAGTAGTGCGATAATCTGGGACAATGTTGATTGTGCAAATGTGTCAGATACTCCTCAATTAGTGTGCAAATGGAGCAGATGCTACTCTGGCATGAGTGGCCAGTATTGGTCAACAACAGATATGCAAATAGTGCAGTGTGGCGAGACTACTACAGTGAGTGCATGAGTAATATATAATTGGCCCAACAGAAATGTGACAACAAACTCAAGACAAAAAATTGCCAGCATGTTGTCATGGAATTGTAGGTTAGGTGTTAAAAAAGTTGATTGCAAGAAGGAAGAAGCTGTTGGAATGTCTGCTAGTTCTAGTTTGCATTGATCGGCAGCGCCTACCTGAGGGAAAAGAGGCGGTGACCGGGATGCGGAGGGTCCGAGAGGATTTTGCACGCTCTTGTCTTAGTTCTGGCAGCGTGCAAGTCCTCAAGGGTGGGTAGGGGGGTACCAACAATCCTTTCAGCAGTTTTGATTGTCCGTTGCAGTCGGAGTTTGTCCTTTTTTGTAGCAGCACCAAATCAGACTGTGATGGAAGAACACAGGACTGATTCGATGACCGCTGTGTAGAACTGTCTCAGCAGCTCCCGTGGCAGGCCGTGCTTTCTCAGAAGCCGCAGGAAGTACATCCTCTGCTGGGCCTTTTTGAGGACGGGGTTGATGTTAGTCGCCCACTTCAGGTCCTGAGAGACTGTAATTCCCAGGAACTTGAAGGTCTCGACGGTTGACACAAGGCAGCTGAACGTGAGGGGCAGCTGTGGCGAAGGATGCCTCCTGAAGTCCAAGATCATCTCTATAGTCTCGAGCATGTTCAGCTCCAGGTTGTGTCGGCCGCACCGCTCCAGCCGCTCCGTTGATATGCAGACTCGTCACCGTCCTTGATGAGGCCGATGACAGTGGTGTCATCTGCAAACTTGAGGAGTTTGACAGCCGGGTGCGCTGAGGTGCAGTCGTTCGTGTAGAGAGAGAAGAGCAGCGGAGAGAGGACACAACCTTGGGGCGCCCCAGTGCTGATGCTGCGTGTGGATAAGGTGGCCTCCCCCAGCCTGACCTGCTGTGTGCTGCCCGTCAGAAAGCTGTGAATCCACTGGCAGACGCCAGGTGAGGCGCTGAGCTGGAGAAGCTTGAAGGAAAGGAGTTAAGGGATGATGGTGTTGAACGCTGAGCTGAAGTCCACGAACAGGATCCTCGCGTAGGTCCCTGCACTGTGGAGGTGTTCTAGGATGAAGTGCAGTCCCATGTTGACTGCATCATCTGCAGACCTGTTCACTCAGTAGACAAACTGCAGGGGGTCCAGCAGGGGACCTGTGACGCTCTTGAGGTGGTCCAGCACGAGACGTTCAAAGGACTTCATAACCACAGATGTCAAGGCGACAGGCCTGTAGTCATTTAGACCCGAGATTCTAGGTTTCTTGGGGACTGGAATGATGGTGGAGCGTTTGAAACAGGATGGTACTTCGCACAGTTCCAGAGATCTATTGAACATTTGAGTGAAGACTGGCGCGAGCTGGTCCACGCAGACTTTTGAGGCAAGATGGGGACACATGGTCCGGGCCTGCCGCTTTGTTAATCTTTTGTTGTTTGAAGATGCGCCTCACATCCTGTTCGCGGATGGTTAACACATAAGTCGGTGTGTGATAGGGGTCGGTGGTGCGGCTTGGTGGGTGTGGGGTGTGAAAGTGTCCTTTTCAAATCTGCAGTAGAAGGTATTCAGTCGTTGGATAGTGTGCTATTGTTTTCAGCTTGGGGGGATCGTCGCTTGTAATTAGTCAGCGATTGGAATGCATGCCAGACTGATTTCGAGTCGTTAGCGCTAAACTGTTCTTCCAACTTTGCTGAATAGTTACTCTTTGCAATGTTAATTTCTTTAGTCAGCTGGTTTCTAGCGCGATTATACAGGGCCCTGTCCCCGCTCTGATATGCGTCCTCCTTAGCTTGGCGAAGCTGCTTAAGTTTGGCAGTGAACTACGGCTTGTTGTTGTTGAAAGTGCGAAATGACTTTGTTGGGACACAAACCTCTTCACAGAAACTGATATAGGATGTGACAGTGTCCGTATATTCATCCAGGATGCCAGCTGAATTTTCAAAGACACTCCAGTCTGTGCAGTCTAAACAGCTTTGAATTTCCATCTTTGCTTCATTGGTCCACTTTTTCACTGTTTTCACCTTAGGCTTCGCGCATTTAAGTTCTTGCCTGTACGTCGGTATTCAGTGAATTAAGCAGTGATCAGACGAGCCCAGGGCGGCACGAGGTATAGTACGGTATGAGTTTTTTAGCGTAGTATAGCAGTGATCGAAAATGTTATTTGTTATCTGTACTTTTCCATCAACATCCTCAAGGCAAATAATGCATCTGTGGTACTCTATGCATGAAACCATACTGTTGCTCGCATATACCTCCACTACTCTTTCCCAATGACTTCATTGTGTGGCTCATCAACTTTATTCATATATCGTTCCCACAGCTCTGCACATCATCCTTAAAAATGGGTACCAGCAAACTTTTCCTCCATTCCTCAGGCATCTTCTCATCCGCTAGAATTCTGTTGAACAAGCTGGTCAAAAACCCCACAGCCACCGCTCCAAGCTGCTTCCATACCTCCACAGGAATGTCATCAGGACCAACTGCCTTTCCATTTTTCATCCTCTCTTATGCCTTGGTTACTTCCCCCTTACTGATCATTGCCACTTCCTGGTTCATCACACTTGCCTCTTCGACTCTTCCTTCTCTCTCATTTTCCTTATTCATCAACTCCTCAAAGTATTCTTTCCATCTGTCCAGCACACTGCTGGCACCAGTCAACACATTTCCATCTCTATCCTGAATCACCCTAACCTGCTGCACATCCTTCGCATCTTTATCCCTCTGTCTGGCCAACCTGTATAGATCCTTTTCTCCTTCTTTAGTGTCCAATCTGGCGTACATGTCCTCATATGAGTCTTGTTTAGTCTTTGCCACCTCTACCTTTGCCCTACGTCGCATCTCAATGTATTCCTTTCTCCTCTCCTCGGTCCTCTCAGTGTCCCACTCTCCTCTTAACTTGTATGATTTCCTGTACTTTGAGGTCCCACCACCAAGTCTCCTTCCCTGCCAGAAGATATACCAAGTACTATTTTGCCCGTCTCTCTGATCACCTTGGCTGTAGTGCTTCTGGAAGCTCCTCCTGTCCACCAAGAGCCTGTCTCACTTTGTCCCGAAAAGCCGCACAACACTCTTCCTTTCTCAGCTTCCACCACATGGTTCTCTGCTCTGCCTTTGTCTTCTTAATCTTCCTCCCGAGCACCAGAGTCATCTTACACACCACCATCCTATGCTGTCTAGCCACACTCTCCCCTACCACCACCTTACAGTCAGTAACCTCCTTCAGATGACATCGTCTGCAAAGTCTACCGCCATCTGTCCCTTGATGTTCCTTACCTGGATGGTGAACTTACCCATCACTTTTTCATCACCCGTTTCCTTCACCATGTCCATTACAATGTGCACCAATCACGACTCTCCTTCGTCTAGCTCCTTCCAGAATTTCTCTTTCACATCTAGGTCACATCCTACCTGTGGGCCATAACCGCTAATCACATTATACATAACACCCTCAATTTCATGTTTCAGCCTCATCACTCGATCTGATACTCTTTTCACCTCCAAGACATTCTTAGCTAACTCTTCTTTTAGAATAACCCCTATTCCATTATTCTTCCCATCTACACATAGTAAAATAATGTAAACCCTGCCCCTAAACTTCTCGCCTTACTGTCTTTCCACCTGCTCTCCTGGACACACAATATATCAACCTTTCTCCTAATCATCATGTCAACCAACTCCTGAGATTTTCCTGTCATAGTCCCAACATTCGAAGTCCCCACGTTCTGTTGTAGGCTCTGTGCTTTCCTCTTCTTTTCTGCCTAAGAACCCGCTTTCCACCTCTCCTTTGTCTTCGACCCACAATAGGTGAATTTCCACCGGCACCCTGTAGATTAACGGCGTCGGGGGCGGACGTTGTTAACCCGGGCCACGACCGAACCGGTATGGAATTCTTTAGACGAACGTTCATATTTGTTTGGCAAAGTTTTAAACCGGATGCGCATCCTGACGCAACCTTCTGCATTTATCCGGGCTTGGGACCGGCCAACAGTGTGCACTGGTTTGTGCCTCCCATAGGGCTGCATTAAACAAAGGGTGACATTTTCATGTAAAGAGCACCTTTGGAAGTATATTTTGTGGGAAAAATGGTGAAGTGTTAAATACCTATTTCAGCCGCTGTGTGTGTGTGTGTGTGTGTGTGTGTGTGTGTCGGAGAGGTGACATTCCACGTCCCTCGAGCCAGCTTCTGTCGCCAGGGATTGGACAGAGGGTCGCTGCGGTGACCCGCGTCCGGGCAGGGGAACGTTAGGTCTATTTATATTTCGCATCATAATTAAAATAGTTTTGCCTTCTATGTAAGATCTAAATTAAATGCATAAGAGATAAAGAGTGTGGATGTGATTGTTTTGTTATTGATTTACACAGAGACGGTTGGTGAGGTTAGGGCCACGCCTGAAAATCTAGATGTGACACTTGAGACTGACAGTATATTGACAAGATAAAGACAAAAAACAGTATTTTTCACTGATATTGTTGGGGATACATTTGTATCTTTTTGCGTTTTGGTCTATGTCCTATTGTAAAGCTGTTCATTCAGCAACCTGTTTATGCACTTTTCTGAACTGCTTATTTGAAATGTCGCAATTTAGAATTTGATTCATCCAAAAATAAATAATTAAATAAAAAGACTAATTAATCGATTTTTAAAATAAGCGTTAGTTGCAACTTACAGCCATACTCTGGTCTAAAGTTTCAACAGTAACTGCTTTTGCATCACATCAGAATCAGAATAATCTTTATTTGCCAAGTATGTCCAAAACACACAAGCAATTTGTCTCCGGTAGTTGGAGCCGCTCTAGGTAATGCATCTTTGGTAATGCTCAGCACCGTAATTGCCTTCCACCGGGCTCCTTTCTTGTCATACAAAGGTGAAAATTATGACTAGGGCCGGAACAATATGGATTTTTTTAGGCCGATATTTGGTAAAATAAAATCCCAATAACCAATTAATTGGCCGATTTGTTCTGACTGTTTGACAACACTTTGTCCTTCAGTATTTGTTTTTTACAACAAAGAGAAACATATTTTTTGCCGTTTTATGGGGGATGATTGGATGGATGTCATTAACCTTGCCTGATGTTGTCATGTGTAAAAATCGCTAACATTAGCCGCTTAAAGCTACTTAAACACCCTTGTCACATTTTTGTGGAAATGTGGCTAAATATAGCGAGAGAGTCACTTGTTTGGGAACACTGTGCTTCTGTAAATTAGCTATTCTCTGTTGGCAGCCCTGTTGTTATTGGAAGCAATACATGTCAGTGCGGACACGCTTTTGCACCACAGATGCTGCTAAAAAAAAGATGGATTAAAAAAAAAAAAAAAAAGCATAATCTCAAATGGATTATGTAATCGCTCCTTGCCATATTAAGTGGGTATATTATTCGTGGAAGCTGCAAAGCCAATTCACCTCGTCATCGTCCTCGTCCGTGCTCCTCCCAGAGTGCGTGGCCGAAGCGTTCTTCGACTCTTCCCCGGAGTGGGCGGTGCCATCCCCTCGCTCCGCCTCCCACTCCTGAAGCACCTCCTCTAGGTTGAAACGCCGCCGGTAGTTGACGAAGAAGTTCTTTACTTGTCCCAGTGTTTTGTTCCCGATGACATCGGCGATAGCCTGGAAGTCTTTGCCGTACTTCCTGACACCTGAAGGACGACATCATGCTTCAGTGATGATATCAATGTGAGAGTTGAGCATCTGATTGTCATCGCAGACCAAACTTCACGCTTGCATGCATCCCAAATTCCAGTACAATTAGCCATCCCGCCATTTTCTATCATTTGCGGTTCGCTTTTTATTGTCTGCCGTTGCATATTCAGATAATACAAAAATAAAAAGGGCCCGCATCTGAAGGTTAAAGAAAAAAATGTTGAAACATATTACACTATTTTTTTTTTTTTTTTGGCATGAGTGTATGAGGGGGCAACTTTTTTGTGTGTAATCATGTGTAAAACAACAATAAAACCATTGTTAAAAAACATTTGTGACATCAGAATATTTTTAATTTTGTAAATGTGAAAAAAAAATAAGGTTGAAGTTCAACGCAATTTTTTTTTAATTTTTTTTTTTTTAATGGTAAAACAGGTAATTGTTACAAGATAGCACCCTAACCTCATTCAGTCCCCAAAAAGCTCAAATGGGTGCTTCTACTAAATACTGAGCAAAATGTCTGAATACTTATGGGTGTGATAGTTCAGTTTTTCATTTTTAATAAATCTGCAAAAATTTCAACAATTCAGTTTTTTTCTGTCAATATAGGGTGCTGTGTGTACATTGAGGAAAAAAAATGAACAAATGATTTTAGCAAATGAGTGAAAGATTTAAGGGGGTCTGAATACATTCCGTACCCACCCCAAAGTTGCATACATTCTTTTTATTTATAATTGTAAACTATTACTGGAATTTATCGTGTGTAACACGCTCGAGCATAATGCGCACCCTCCAAAATCGACTCCAAAAATGAGGAAAACCCTTCTATGTATAATGCATTGTGTTGTAACACTTAAGACCGGTCTTGGTCTCGAGACCACATTTTGAAGGTCTTGTTCTTGTCTCATACTCAAGTCCCAAAAAACTCTGGATTTTCCGTCAAGACCGGTTGAGACCACCTTTGAGTTGCTATTCTTAAACTTCATTAATGTGATAATAAGGAGAAGCACTTAGTAAAACAACAAAAACCTTAAATTCAGGTGTTACTAACCCCCCACCAAACCTGTAATTACTAACTCAACGGTAATTAAATTTGACTTCCTCAACCACTACAAATGTAAAACAACATGCAAAAGAAAACCCTTCAATCCACTAAAAAGGTGAGAACATTGTCAAACTTTAGTTGGTATCTCAAAAGAAAAAATAAATACAGGTAAGAGAACATTTACTAAGTAACAGCAGCAAATCAAATTTTGTCTTTCTGAGATAAATATTTCTGGAAAGAAGCTTTAATTTCACCTCAAATTGGCATTATGAGACCACACCGTCCATGTTTAGGACACAAAATGCTACAGTCTCTTATGTTTCTTAAATGCAATGAAGCTCCTCTTCAAATCTTCATTTTGAACTGCATTCAAGGATGTATTTTTTCCAATAATTAATTTGAAAAAAATTATGATTTGAGATTTTTGCAGGTTATGCTTTGTAAGAGTTACGTTTTTGGCCGTCAAATTTACCTAAAAGAAAATTAAAATTAAAGAGAATGCTCTTTAACTGTTCAACCTTGTCATGGTTTTTAAAATGGATTTTTATGGTCTTGATCCTGTCACAGTCTAGGTTTTTGTTGGTCTTGGCCTTGTGTTGGTCTTGACTGAGTCAACTCCCAAAGTCTTGGTCTTTTCTTTGTCTTGGTGAGTTGTGGTCTTGGGCAGGTCTCGTTCTCGGATAGTGTGGGCTTGAGCACAACACTAATAATGCGCACCATCGAGTTGCTGCTATCCATATGCTCAAAATACAAAGTATTACCTGTATTTTATTAGGTTTTTCAAAGAAATATTCTGCTCGTGCGCTGACATAATTCTTAGCTGTTTTTTTTTTTTTTTATCCCATGCCAGAACAGGCTACCCATAATAGAAAGAATAATGTCACAAAACTGCAACCAATTGTCACTAAAGTTTATGTAGAAATCTTTAATTATACCCACACCAACCTCTGAAATAGGCTTTACACGATCAGGATTTTTTAGTACCGATCACCGATTAGCGAGTTTAAAAAAACCGATAACCGATCCGATCACAAGATGGAGCAATGTCTATTTAAATGACCTGTTCATTTACTATGTATACTTGTGTACTTAATTGCTCCAAAAACTACATTTACAATAAATAATGTATCTGTTCATCTATTTATGCCAGTGAGGCATGGTGACAGACAAACACAGACAAATGGTCTTTTATTAGATGGCAGGAAGTAAATGCATTAATAAATGCAGCCACTTTTTGTGACATTTTTGTTTGTTGGTGTGCCGTGAGATTTTTCAATTGTAAAATATGTGCCTTGTCTCCATAAAGGTTGGAAATCGCTGCTCTAGTCAGATCATGTATTCTAATCAGTCAGGTCAAACCAACATGACAGAAACAATGGGTGCTAACTTACTGTAATTAAATTACTTTATTATAATTACATTAGTTCATCCATCCATTTTCTACCGCTTATCCGAGGTCGGGTCGCGGGGGCAGTAGCTTTAGCAGGGATGCCCAGATTTCCCTCTCCACAGCCACTTCATCCATCTCTTCCCAGGCCAGCCGAAGGATATAGTCTCTCCAGGGTGTCCTGGGTCGTCCCCGGGGACTCCTCCCGGTGTGACGTGCCCGGAACACCTCACCGGGGAGCCGTCCGGGAGGCATCCGAATCAGATGCCCCAGCCACCTCATCTGGCTCCTCTCGATGTGGAGGAGCAGCGGCTCTACTCTGAGATCCTCCCGGATGACCAAGCTTCTCACCCTCTCTCTATGGGAGAGTCCGGACACCCTGCGGAGGAAACTCATTTCGGCCGCTTGTATCCGGGATCTCGTTCTTTCGGTCACGACCCACAGCTCGTGACCATAGGTGAGGGTAGGAACGTAGATCGACCGGTAAATCGAGAGCTTCGCCTTTCGGCTTGCGACCAAACTCTGACTCCGGTCGTACAGGGACCGAACAGCCCGTATTAGGGGGTTCGGTACCCCATACTACCATAGCACCCGCCACAGGACCCCCCCCGAGGGACACGGTCGAACGCCTTCTCCAAGTCCACAAAACATGTAGACTGGCTGGGGTGAACTCCTACGCACCCTCGAGGACCCAAGGGTGTAGAGCTGGTCCATTGTTCCACGGCCAGGACGAAAACCACACTGCTCCTCCTGAATCTGAGATTCAACTTCCCGACGGACCCTCATCTCCAGCACCCCTTTTTAGACCTTACCAGGGAGGCTGAGGAGTGTGATCCCCCTGTAGTTGGAACACACCCTCCGGTCCCCTTTCTTAAAAAGGGGGACCACCACCCCAGTCTGCCAATCCAGAGGCATTGTCCCTGATGTCCACGCGATGTTGCAGAGGTCAACCAGGACAGCCCTACAACATCCAGAGCCTTGAGGAACTCCGAGCGAATCTTATCCACGCCCGGGGCCTTGCCACCGAGGAGCTTTTTAACCACCTCGGTGACCTCAACCCCAGAGATAGGAGAGCCCGCCTCAGAGAACCCAGACTCTGCTCCCTCATGGGAAGGCGTGTCGGTGGAATTGAGGAGGTCTTTGACGTATTCTCCGCACTGGGTCAAAACGTCCCGTGATGAGGTCAGCAGCGCCCCGTCCCCACTATACACAGTGTTGATGGTGCAATGCTTCGCCCCTCCTGAGACGCCGGATGGTGGACCAGAATTTCCTCAAAGCCGTCCGGAAGTCTTTTTCCATGGCGTCACAGAACTCCTCCCATGCCTGAGTTTTTGCTTCAGCGATCACCAAAGCTGAATTCCGCTTGGCCAATTCCAATGAAGTTGGGACATAGTGTTAAACATAAATTAAAACAGAATACAATGATTTGCAAATCATGTTCAACCTATAATTAATTGGAAACACTACAAAGACAAGATATTTCATGTTCAAACTGATAAACTTTACTGTTTTTAGCAAATAATCATTAACTGTGTGACAAGGTCATATTTACCACTGTGTTACATCACCTTTTATTTTAACAACATTCAATAAACGTTTGGGAACTAAGGACACTAACTGTTGAAGCTTTCTAGGTGGAATTATTTCCCATTCTTGCTTGATGTACAGCTTCAGCTGTTCAACAGTCCGGGATCTCCGTTGTCGTATTTTACGCTTCATAATGCGCCACACATTTTCAATGGGAGACAGGTCTGGACTGCAGGCAGGCCAGTCTAGTACCCACACTCTTTTACCACAAAGCCATGCTGTTGGAACACATGGAGAATGTGGTTTGGTATGGTCTTGCTGAAATAAGCAGGGGCGTTCATGAAAAAGGACGTTGCTTGGATGGCAGTATATGTTTCTCCAAAACCTGTATGTACCTTTCAGCATTAATGGTGCCTTCACAGATCTGTAAGTTACCCATGCCATTGGCACTAACACAACCCAATACCATCACAGATGCTGGCATTTGAACTTTGCGTCCATAACAGTCCGGATGGTTCTTTTTCTCTTTCACAACGTCCACAATTTCCAAAAACAATTAGAAATGTGGACTCGTCGGACCACAGAACACTTTCCCACTTTGAGTCAGTCCATCTTAGATGAGCTCGGGCCCAGAGAAGCCAGCGGCGTTTCTGGGTGTTGTTGATAAATGGCTTTTGCTTCGCATAGTAGATTTTCAAGTTGCACTTACGGATGTAGGGCCAAACTGTATTTACAGACATTGTTTTTCTGAAGTGTTCCTGAGCCCATGAGGTGATATCCTTTACACATTGATGTTGGTTTTTGATGCAGTGCCGTCTGAGGGATCGAAACCCTAACCCTTATGGACCGTAGATGATGAGATCCCTAAATTCCTTGCAATTGTACGTTGAGGAACATTGTACTTAAACTGTTGGACTATTTTCTCACGTACTTGTTCACAAAGAGGTCAACCTCGCCCCATCTTTGCTTGTGAATGACTGAGCAATTCAGGGAAGCTCCTTTTCTACTCGATCATGGCACCCACCTGTTCCCAATGAACCTGTTCACCTGTGGGATGTTCCAAACGGGTGTTTGATGAGCATTCCTCAACTTTCTCAGTCTTTTTTGCCACCTATCCCACCTTTTTTGGAATGTGTTGCCGCCATAAAATTCTAAGTTAATAATTATTTGCTAAAAACAAAGTTTATCAGTTTGAACATTAAATGTCTTTGTAGTGAATTCAATTAAATATAGGTTGAACATGATTTGCAAATCATTGTATTCTGTTTTTATTTATGTTTAACAACGTCCCAACTTCATTGGAATTGGGGTTGTACCTCAAGCGAGTCCTCGAGCACCGGTGACCACCAACACACGTTTTTCCCCATTTTGTTCTTATAAACACACGGCGCGATCCATTATTGTTGTCATTGCCATAGTAACGAGTGTATCTGGTTGCGTTTGAGTTGACAAGATGAAGCCCAGTGATCGTAAAAAACGGGATACGGTGGTATCGGAATACAAGATTTTATTGCAGTACTCTGACATGCAATGTGAATTGTGAAAGACCAAATTTGTCTTGTAGTCTGATCCAGGCATTACATCATGTCTGTCTCAAACGTGTTGTCTGTTGATACTTACAGTACTACATCAAAAGACACGTGACATGGCTAAAGATAAACTAGCTTTTGGAGTCAAATATACTGTACACGATGGCGACACGGAGTAAATGACTTTTGCGGAGCCGATCAATGACGTCATTACGAAATTACGGTAATTGTTAACGATATCCTGCACTATTTATTGAAGAAAAAAATAGTCTTCCATGAAGCTCAAGCAAACGCATTTGGACAGAATGCGCAAAGAAGCCGGAGTGCCTGCTGAAAAGCCAAGCAAGCACACTTTTCTCCAGCTACTCCGATAATCGTGCAAACTCCACACAGTAAGGCCGGGGCCCGGATTTGAACCCCCAACTTCAGAACTCATTTGACTTCCTACGAGCATTTGTCAAGAAATTAAAACAAATCCAATGAGTCACCTTGAACAGCAAGCAGCTGCTCGTCGGTGGTCCAGCGAGCGTTCACCTTCTGAGCGCTCTGAAAGCCATGTCAGTAACATCAAAGAGCAAGTTATTGGTGCCGTCAAGAATGTTTCCCGTGGAGGCTAACGCGTTGGCGACTCGTAACGAACCTCAGGCAGGCGGAAGTCGTGGATTCCAGATTCCAAGACGTGCTTCAGTCCGCTGTTCATCTGTTTGGCATTTTGAACCTGCACGAGACAGCAAAGCTTGTGTGTGGAAACCTTTTTTTTGTACAGAACAACAAGTTGGGTTATTTTGCCGTTCTTCTATCGTCACTATGTAACGCTTTGCACCTGCTGCTTGCTTCTGGCTGGGTTATTTTTGTCACTCCCACTTTGTGGAAGTTGACTGGAAAACTGACAAAAGAGAATTCAAAAATGTAGCATAAATTTAAGCAGGCGGGCTAGCTAAAATTAGCATCCAATCACAGGAGGGATTTACCTTCAAATAAATATTTGCACACAAACGCCATCGTAACACGTAGACACAGGTGGTATAACAATACTCACAGGCATATATTCTTCTAATCTGTGAAAAACATTTTATTTAATCACGACTAGCTTCTCTTTTTTAGCTTCATGTAAGTGTGTAGCTCCATATAATCACTGCACCACACTGCCCCCAAAGATGCCAAGGGGCATACAGCAGGAACAGCAGATGCAATCATGGCTAAAAACATTGGCACACCATTTCTATTATTTTAATATTTCATGATATTACTTGTTAATTATTTATTTTCTGGTTGTTCTTTTAAGTTATATTCAAACTTCAGTTTTGGTATTTGAATAAATACAAAGTTTTGAAATTAATAAAAAACAGTTTATTAAGTATAGGGTTAGGCGTTAGGGTTTCAGTATTAATCAAAATAATCAGGATAATTTTTTCCATAATGGGGCAGCCCTAAAATCCAAGTCACAATTTTGGAATGTGATGTGAACACGCGTCACATTCTCTCAAATTCACACACTCGCAGGAGTGAAAAGACATGGCGGACTTTGTAGGAGAGTAGATGCGATGTTTAAAATGATTTTTTTTTTTTTTTAAATAATATATACTTTGTAGATTGATGCAAACAGCAGCTAATAGTAGATAAGCATAATGAGAAGATAACATCTTGAACAGAATATGAGAATATGAAATCTTGCCTTTTGTTCCCCATGTAAGAAAAAATATTTCAACACAAACGGTGGAGCGGTTCGATTCAATTCATAGAAAATAACGGACAGATGAAGGGATGAATAAAATAATGGTTAGTTGCTATGTTGCCAAGTATAATGTTCCTAAGTGGAGAAGTGCCTGTCTTGACGTGAGTGGTCATGTTTACACGGTGGCTACGAGCGGGCGGTTCCATCATAGCGCACCCTACCTGCCTCTTGAGGGACACCAGTTCCATATCCAGCTGACGCAGGAGGGTGTTGGCGGCGGCGGCGCTACAGGAGACGGCCACCACGTCATCCTGGGTCAGGTACATGCCTTTGGGGGGGCGGCATCGCGAGCGCTGGTGGTGGCGGTGCTGCAGCGTCTGGTGCTCCCGGCGGCCCGGTGCCAACTTGGAGGCCGGCGGCGGCGGGTCCGCCAGGTTGTTGGGCTGTGAAAAACGCCGAACTCGTCCCGCTCAGAGTGGGTCTGCTGGTCGCCACGGCAACTGCCACATTCACATACCTCTTTCTTGGCTTCCTTGTTGGGGTCGTAGTCACTGTCATTGGTTTCCATGGTGTTCGCCTCTTCCATCTCGTCACTACGGTGACAACATTGACAATGTGGCCATTGACGGACTGTCCCATTAAAAGACGTTAAAGCATCATGCAAGTAATGCCAAAATATATGCACGTGAGGTGCAGGTATTACTTTTGCCCACTTGGGGTCGCCATCCTCACGTTCTACACTGTAGTATCTATGACAAATGTGTGAAGGGTTAGGAGCCTATCCCAGTTATCATCAGGCAGGAGGCGGGGTACACACTGAACTGGTTGCCAGCCAATCGCAGGGCACACATAAACAAACAACCATTCGCACCTTGGGGCAATTTGGAGACTTCAATTAACCTACCATGCATGTTTTTTTGGGGGATGTGGGAGGAAACCGGAGTGCCCGGAGAAAAGCCACGCAGGCACGGGGACAACATGCAAACTCCACACGGGCGGGGCCAGGGATTGAACCCCGGTCCTCAGAACTGTGAGGCAGACGCTCCAACCAGTCGTCCACCGTGCAGTCAATAATAATTAATGTTAATCATTTATCATGTTAATGATCTCTCACAACAATTCGGGAACTGCTAAAACTCAACACTTTATTTCTATAAATCTCTGACCACTTGAACATTCTACAACATTCCTAGCACATCACAATGTCATTACTGGTGAGATATTTCTAGAACAGGCTCACGGGTCATTCATGTGGTCCTTGGGGGCGGTGCTAAGGGGCTACCTGGTGCCCGTGAGCACCAGGTTGGTGACCTCTGGTCTAGAGTGGAGGTGATCAGCAGGTGTGCTAAGAATGTCCTCGTGTTTACTGTATTCTGTTAGTTTGTTTAATAAAACGATTGAAAGAGCACCAGCGGCTCTTTCCATCATCCCTCTCTTCAAACCAACTGTTAATGGATTACAGTTGGTTAGGAATGTCACAATATTCACAATATTGCGATACTAAAAGTGCTTCAATATTGTCGTGGTCTTGTCTCTGTATAAATGCTTGTATATATGCTTTTGTGCTTAAAATTTACTTTGGTCTGGCTATACGAAGCCACGCCGCTTAGCCGCTAGAGCGCTTCACTTCCTCATTTGAGCGTAAACGCACCCATATTGGTCGCGTAACCTACGTAACTGCGTGGGTACATCACAAGAAATGCAATGACTGGCCCACATGACCTCAAGGCTCGCGTTGGAAGGGATGCAGAAGCATTGCAACTCGTACTACGGCTGTCAGAGCGTCGTTTCACAATCGATTGTGCAAGAGGCGCCTTGTTCACCCCAGCAAATGCAAACCCATGGGCCGGGATCGGTTGCCAGTGGACCTCCGTTTCACGCAGCCCGCATCCTGGCTCGCGGCAGCCGCCACCGGGAAGCCACCTGAGTCAGGTCTCCTCATGCCGCCGCCGCCTCGTCGAAGAGACGATCCGGCAAAGCATATTGTAACAGTATCACTCTTTAGTGGTGTGCTAGAGAGTGTTTATCTCAAGTCGAAAGTCGTAGGTAAAAGAACATCACACAGAGAGACAATAACAATTCTGACTCCCGTTACAACATATCCGTCCACCAATCCATCCCATTAGTCCTAAAAAATGAAATAACAGATCCACTCCGTACAAATATGACGATAAATACTGTTCAATTATTGAACAGACAATTTCTCAAGGGCCAGTTATTGTGAGCATAGCATGATTATTGCTGCAGCAATAACAGCGTTTTGTAGGTTTTGCACTGTATGTGAATGTAAACATTGGATGGACATGGATAGAAGTGCACTGTAATATGATTTCAAGATGTTTTGTTTACAAAAACCTGTGGGAAAACATACAGAAACTATTAAAACCTACCGAGAAGAATAGGTTTTTCGGTTCTCCTGCGTTCGCCTCTTGGCTCCACCTGTACCGTGAACCTTCCTGCAATACCATGAGTCTTACTGCAATACCGTGAGCTTTCTCACAATTATCGTACAATGAGATTAATACCGTGATAAAACCGAACCGTGAGATATAGAAATAGTTACATACCTACAGTTGGTTCAAACTAGCGGTGGTAGTAGCAGCCCTACTATTGCACAATTAATAAAATTTTAATCATGATCGCGATTTTGGCTGCCACGATTAAATGAGCCTGGTCGTTGGCAATTTACATTTAAAGTGCGGGCTGAGTTGGCAAAATTACATATATTCACATTTATAAGGTCTTAATGCCTTAATGT
The DNA here is from genome assembly GCF_024500275.1 of Phycodurus eques. Taxonomy (NCBI): domain Eukaryota; kingdom Metazoa; phylum Chordata; class Actinopteri; order Syngnathiformes; family Syngnathidae; genus Phycodurus; species Phycodurus eques. The sequence goes on from NC_084530.1 coordinate 32,070,656, forward strand.
ATTCTTTTATTGCTCCATAACTCTGGTGTAACTTCTCTGAAATGTCTAGCCTTGCTAATAGCAGCAGGCCATTGTTTGTCCTATCCAAGGACATTCCCACCAGCTACCAAGTCAGCTGTTGTAACTGCGTGGGAATGTCATGATTATTTAAATTTACTGAATCTGACTGCAGTACCTTATAATCTGTCTTTTGGGAGTTTCGGCTTCAAAGAGTGTGAGGGCTTGCATAGAGCATTAGGACAGCTCCCCCTCTGTCTTTTCCACTTCTGTCTCTTTTTGTTTATATCATGTAATTAGCTCTTTGTATTGAGGAGGGGGGGGTAGGGGGGGGAAGACAAGATAGCTTCCTTGATTATTCTACAAAAGAGGAATTTCCAACACAGGGCACTGCTGCATATGAAAAGAGCATCAGTGCCTGCCACCAGGGGACGAACTTATGGTTAAGGCTTTATTAAACGCCGGCACCGGGGCCAACTTCAAAATAAAAGCCTAAAACGGCATTGATGCCCAACGTACTAATATGTGAAGCTTTTATTTTTAACTTGGCCCTCTCAGCACGTTGGCCGATAGGTGGCGTGTCACGGTAAGAAACAATCGCTGTAGCGGCTGCCTCGAATTAAAATTTTCGGCTGGACCGACCGCAGTAAAAAAATCCCAGAAGTAAATAGAGAGGGAAATCAAAACTGTTGAGTTCTGTGCAGTTTATGACCGTGCACACTGACCAATGGTCAAGCAGAACAACAAAGACGCACCCATCCTTGACGATACGACTAAGGACAAATGAAGTCCACTATGTAAAAATCCCAGTATGGTGATTCGGGAGTGGGGAAGGAGTGAATGAGGGCTGCAACGAATACTCAAGTATTTCGAGGACCAAAAAATATCTACCACGGAGCAGTGAATGCAATTGACTTTTTACGCTGATATATTTGGATTTGTACAACACTGCGGTGATCATGTGCGTCTTTGAACCACAGTGAGTCCACTATTTAGTGACTTAAGTTTGAATTGCTCATTTGTCACACCACTGTGTTTCCTGCCTTTTTCTGTGACTATTTTCAGCGCCACGTAGATTTAATTGATAGCTGCGGCTCATTTCTTTGATGTCAGTTACGTACCCAATAACGTTCCTTAAGCATGGCTTTGGTTAATGTGGTTACCGTTCGTGTGTTTGAAGCCTGTGGAGAACCATGCTTTAGAAGTGGCGCACTTCTTTACATGTTTGAGTTCTCATTTGGCACGTCAAGTTTGCTATAAGCTTGGCCATGCGTGTTCCGTGGCAATACGTGATGCTTGCAGCCGTACTCAGCCAACAATTGTTTCACATCAATCCAAGCTACGCATTACTATTAAAGTATTGGTTCATGTTATGCCATTGTGTTAGTTGCATATATTTGTACTTCCTCTCAAAGTGTTTGAGTTTAGTCAGCTGGTCTATAAGCTTCTAAACGCACAGCCTTGAACCTATACTGTATTATGTCACATGCTAAAATGCTAGCTTCTCAAGTGAAGGTGCACAACACAGACTGTTTATGCGTTTTTTAATTAATGCCTTATGTTTTTTATACTTACAAGAAATTCTAAGTTTAAACTGAAGTTTGTATTTGTTTTATTTATTTTTATTTGATTGATATTGCCTCACTGCAAATGTTTAGACAAGAAAATACAGCTTACTTCTCAATGTGAATTTAACAAAAAAGTTATCTAAAAAAGAAAACCAATTGCTCGCTAAATATTAATTGAAAGGGCTCATTTTTTCTTGCATATTCAAAATTGCTCTTTAACCAAGCAAAACTGAATTTTATTTAAATTTTAAAAATAAATAAATAAAAATCTAACTTATCCAAATACTGAATTACTCGATAAAACTTGTAGTAGGATACTCGACGACAAAATATTTGAGAGCTGCAGCCCTAGAGTGAATTATTCCGAATTCTGAATAATTCATTCGTCCCCCACTCACGAATCACCAGAAAGGGAATTTTCAGTGGACATTTTGTGGAACTGTCTAGGTCCATTACATAATGCAGCTCTATGGGGGGCACAACCCAGTGCAAACTGGAGGCCGGTACCAAGCCCGGATAAATGCAGAGGGTTGCGTCAGGAAGGGCATCCGGCTTAAAACTTTGCTAAACAAATATGAGCGTTCATCGAAAGAATTCCATACCGGATCGGTCGTGGCCCGGGTTAACAATGTCCGCCCCCGGCACCGTTAACCTGCAGGGCGCCGGTGGAAATTCAGCTACTGTGGGTCGAAGACGAAGGAGAGGTGGAAAGTGGGTTCTTAGGCAGAAAGAAAAGAGGAAAGCACAGAGCCTAGAATTGAATGTGGGGACTTTGAATGTAGGGACTATGACAGGAAAGTCTCGGGAGTTGGTTGACAGGATGATTAGGAGAAAGGTTGATATATTGTGTGTCCAGGAGAGCAGGCGGAAAGGCAGTAAGGCGAGAAGTTTAGGGGGAGGGTTTAAATTATTTTACCATGGTGTAGATGGGAAGAGAAATGGAGTAGGGGATATTTTAAAAGAAGCGTTAGCTAATAATGTCTTGGAGGTGAAAAGAATATCAGATCGAGTGATGAGGCTGAAACTTGAAATTGAGGGTCTTATGTATAATGTGATTAGTGGCTATGCCCCACAGGTAGGATGTGACCAAGAGGCGAAAGATAAATTCTGGAAGGAGCTAGACGAAGTAGTTCTGAGCATGCCAGACAGAGAGAGAGTCGTGATTGGTGCAGATTGTAATGGACATGGTGAAGGAAATAGAAGTGATGGGTAAGTTCACCATCCAGGTAAGGAACATCAAGGGACAGATGGCGGTAGACTTTGCAGACGATGTCATCTGAAGGAGGTTACTGACTGTAAGGTAGTGGTAGGGGAGAGTGTGGCTAGACAGCATAGGATTGTGGTGTGTAAAATGACTCTGGTGGTGGGGAGGAAGATTAGGAAGACAAAGGCAGAGCAGAGAACCATGTGGTGGAAGCTGAGAAAGGAAGAGTGTTGTGCGGCTTTTCGGGACAAAGTGAGACAGGCTCTTGGTGGACAGGAGGAGCTTCCAGAAGCACTACAGCCAAGGTGATCAGAGAGACAGGCAGAAGAGTAATTGGTGTATCTTCTGGCAGGAAAGGAGAGAAGGAGACTTGGTGGTGGGACCTCAAAGTACAGGAAATCATACAAGGAAAGAGGTTAACTAAGAAGAAGTGGGACACAGAGGACCGAGGAGAGGAGAAAGGAATACATTGAGATGCGATGTAGGGCAAAGGTAGAGGTGGCAAAGGCCAAACAAGAGACATATGACAACATGTATGCCAGGTTAAGACACTGAAGAAGGAGAAAAGGATCTCTATGGGTTGGCCAGACAGAGGGATAGAGATGGGAAGGATGTGCAGCAGGTTAGGGTGATTCAGGATAGAGATGGAAATGTGTTGACTGGTGCCAGCAGTGTGCTGGACAGATGGAAAGAATACTTTGAGGAGTTGATGAATGAGGAAAATTAGAGAGAAGGAAGAGTAGAAGAGCCAAGTGTGATGAACCAGGAAGTGGCAATGATTAGTAAGGGGGAAGTTAGAAAGGCATTCAAGAGGATGAAAAATAGAAAGGAAGTTGGTCCTGATGACATTCCTGTGGAGGTATGGAAGCATCTAGGAAAGGTGGCTGTGGAGCTTTTGACCAGCTTGTTCAACAGAATTCTAGCGGGTGAAAAGATGCCTGAGGAATGGAGGAAAAGTTTGCTTGTGCGCATTTTTAAGAGCAACGGTGATATGCGGAGCTGTGGGAACTATAGAGGAATAGAGTTGATGAGCCACACAATGACGTTATGGGAAAGCGTAGTGGAAGGTAGACTCAGGACAGAAGTGAGCATTTGCGGGCAACAGTCTGGTTTCATGCTTAGAAAGAGTACCTTATTTTCCGGACTACAAGCCGCTACTTTTTTTACCACGGTCTGAACCCTGCGGCTAAAATATAGATTATATATAAATGCTTAAAACATGACCGTTTCCCATAATGCACTAGGGTTTGTTATGCGCAGATGCCTCCAGCGTGTAGAAGACGACGCTAGTTTTTGCTGCACTCAACGAAAAACGCAGCACGACACGCACGAACAAAATATTTTTTATTTCTCACAGCCTCATCATGGAAAGTACAAAAGAAAAGCGTATGATGCAGCTTTTAAGTTGAAAGCCATCAATCTGTCTATTGTGCTTTTAAAGCGGCACTCCGAGGTGAGTGGGAGGTTTGGATGACCAGCGGCGAGAAATCTTTCACAAAAACTGGCCGCATGCAAAGATCATCCTTTTCTGAGGTCTGCCAGTGGCTCTTAAAAGCGTGGAGCGCTGTGAATGAATCTACGATCACCAATGGATTTCGAAAGGCTGGACTGCTACGTGAGGAAAACAGCGTTAACCATGTCTCGAGATGAAAATGACATTGAGAGCGACACTGACAGAGAGACTGAAATGGTGTGTGACGGCGATGTTCTGAGGATCTTCAACTCAGACACTGAAGAAGACAACTTCAGCTGTTTCAGTGAACAGGAGGAGGATGAATAAAAACAATGACTTTTGTGTTATGTTTGAGCCGTTTTACTATCGTGTAAGAGGCACTGTTTGGAAACAATTAAGGTATGTAAATAAACATTGACAAAATCTCTCTGTGTAAATATCCAATTTCACAACGTATATATCCGCGGCGTATAGTCTGGTGCGGCTAATATATGTCAACTTTTTTTTTTATTATTTCTACAAAGTTTGTGGGCATAGCTTGTATTCTGATGCACTCTATAGTCCGGAAAATACGGTACCTTTATTTAAGCTTTATTTCCCTTGAGGATGATAGAAAAGTACAGAGAATATCAGAAGGAGGTACATTGTGTCTTTTTAGATCTAGAGAAAGCCTAAGACAGAGTACCCAGAGAGGAATTGTGGTACTGCATGTGGAAGTCTGGAGTGGCAGAGAAGTATGTCAGAATCAGAATCATCTTTATTTGCCAAGTATGTCCAAAGCACACAAGGAATTTGTCTCCGGTAGTTGGAGCACAACAGTCAATTTACAGAACACTTTGGAGACATAAAGACATTGACAAAAAACAATTGTGCAAAAATATGCAGAGTCCTCTAGCACTTAGAGCAGTGCGAATGATTAATATTGCAATAGTTCGGTGCAATTACTATTGTGCAAAGGGCGCTGAGACTTCAAGGAGTGTATGCCGTTTAAAGTGACGAGTAGTGCGATCATCTGGGACAATGTTGGTTGTACAAATGTTACAGATACTCCTCAATCAGTGTGCAAATGGAGCAGATGCTACTCTGGCATGAGTGGCCAGTATATGCAAATAGTGCAGCATGGCGAGACAACCACAGTGAGTGCACGAGTAATACATAATTGGCCCCACAGAAATGTAACAACGAACTCAAGTCAAAAAATTGCCAGCTTGTTGTAATGGAATTATAGGTTAGCAGTTTAAGAAGTTGATTGCAAGAGGGAAGAAGCTGTTGGAATGTCTACTAGTTCTAGTTTGCATTGATCGGTAGCGCCTACCTGAGGGAAGGAGCTGGAAGAGCTGGTGACCGGGGTGCGGAGAGTCCGAGAGGATTTTGCACACCCTTGTCTTAGTTCTGGCAGCGTGCAAGTCCTCAAGGGTGGGTAGGGGGTACAGACAATCCTTTCAGCAGTTTTGATTGTCCGTTGCAGTCGGAGTTTGTCCTTTTTTGTAGCAGCACCAAACCAGACTGTGATGGAAGAACACAGGACTGATTCGATGACCGCTGTGTAGAACTGTCTCAGCAGCTCCGGTGGCAGGCCGTGCTTTCTCAGAAGCCGCAGGAAGTACATCCTCTGCTGGGCCTTTTTGAGGACGGAGTTGATGTTGGTCGCCCACTTCAGGTCCTGAGAGATTGTAATTCCCAGGAGCTTGAAGGTCTCGACGGTTGACACAAGGCAGCTGGACAATGTGAGGGGCAGCTGTGGTGAAGGATGCCTCCTGAAGTCCACGATCATCTCTACAGTCTCGAGCGTGTTCAGCTCCAGGTTGTGTCGGCCGCACCACAGCTCCGGCCGCTCCGCTTCCTGTCGCTATGCAGACTCGTCACCGTCCTTGATGAGGCCGATGACAGTGGTGTCATCTGCAAACTTCAGGAGTTTGACAGTCGGGTTCGCTGAGGTGCAGTCGTTCGTGTAGAGAGAGAAGAGCAGCGGAGAGAGGACACAACCTTGGGGCGCCCCAGTGCTGATGCTGCGTGTGGATGAGGTGGCCTCCCCCAGCCTGACCTGCCCGTCAGAAAGCTGTAAATCCACTGGCAGATGGCAGGTGAGACGCTGAGCTGGAGAAGCTTGGATGAAAGGAGTTCAGGGATGAGGGTGTTGAACGCCGAGCTGAAGTCCACGAACAGGATCCTCGCGTCGGTCCCTGCACTGTCGAGGTGTTCTAGGATGAAGTGCAGTCCCATGTTGACTGCATCATCCGCAGACCTGTTCGCTTGGTAGGCAAACTGCAGGGGATCCAGCAGGGGACCTGTGACACTCTTGAGGTGGTCCAGCACGAGACGTTCAAAGGACTTCATGACCACAGATGTCAAAGCGACAGGCCTGTAGTCATTCAGACCAGAGATTGCAGGTTTCTTGGGAACTGGAATGATGGTGGAGCGTTTGAAACAGGATGGAACTTCGCACATTTCCAGAGATCTATTGAAGATCTGAGTGAAGACTGGAGCGAGCTGGTCCGCAGACTTTGAGGCAGGATGGGGACACATGGTCCGGGCCTGCCGCTTTGTTAATCTTTTGTTGTTTGAAGATGCGTCTCACATCCTGTTCATGGATGGTTAACGCAGAAGTCAGAGATGTGATTGTGGTCGCGGGTGCGGCCGGGTGGGTGTGTGGTGTGAAACTGTCCTTTTCAAATCTGCAGTTGAAGGTATTCAAGTCGTTGGCTAGCGTGCTATTGTTCTCAGCATGGGGGGATCGTCCCTTGTAATTAGTCAGCGATTGGAATGCATGCCAGACTGATTTAGAGTCGTTTGCGCTAAACTGTTTTTCAAACTTTGCTGCATAGTTCCTCTTTGCAATGTTAATTTCTTTAGTCAGCTGGTTTCTAGCTCGATTATACAGGGCCCTGTCCCCGCTCTGATATGCGTCCTCCGTAGCTTGGCGAAGCTGCTTAAGTTTAGCAGTGAACCACGGCTTGTTGTTGTTGAATGGGCGAAATGAGGTTAGTTAGGGTTCATAGAAACTGATATAGGATGTGACAGTGTCCGTATATTCATCCAGGCTGCCAGCTGAATTTTCAAAGACACTCCAGTCTGTGCAGTCTAAACAGCTTTGAAGTTCCATCTTGGGTTCATTGGTCCACTTTTTGACTGTTTTCACTGTAGGCTTCGCGCATTTAAGTTCTTGCCTGTACATCGGTATCAAGTGAATTAAGCAGTGATCAGACGAGCCCAGGGTGGCACGAGGTGTGAGTCCGGGTGTTTTTTTTCCAATTTCGTTGACTTGTTCGGCGAACGTTAGCAGTGCGGCGTTCATGTTAGCTTGAGGCGGTATGTAGACTCAAGCCAGTGTGAATGATGCGAACTCACGTGGCGAGTAGAATGGTTTACGGTTTAAAAATAGCGCCTCCAAATGCGGGCTGCAGTGTGTGCTGAGCACAGTGACGTCCGTACACCATTTTTCGATGATATAGATTCATATCCCGCCGCCCTTTGTTTTCCCCGATGATTCCATGTCGCGCTCCGCTTGATGAATGTGGAAGCCGGGAAGCATGATGGCGCCATCGGGTACAGCGTCGCAAAGCCAGGTCTCCGTGAAGCACATGGCCGCGGAACGTCCGAAGTCTTTACTGGTCTTTAACAGAAGATGAAGCTCATCCATTTTGTTGGGTAGGGAGCGTACATTCGCGAGGTGGATCGACGGGGACGCCAATCTGTGTCCTGTGTCCTCTCTTGCGGAGTTTCACCTGAATGCCGGCCCGTTTTCCTCTGTGGCACCGCTTCTGTCTCCATGCGCCGAAAACCGCGGACGCCGCTCCGGTGAGTAACTCGGGGAAAAAACTGAGCGGATTTGCGAAAGTTGGTGGCAGAAAGTCCGGAGTAGCCTCCTTGATGGTTAGCAGGTCTCCCCTTGTGTAAGTGAGTCGTGTAAGGTCTCCAAAGACGGACGAAAAACACAAAAACAATACTAGAGAGCGCGTTACCGAGGCGACCACACTGGTAGGCGCCATCTTGCTAGAATAATACAGGACATGAGGGCAGCAGAACAGTCGTGAGGTGTGCTGTATGTGTGACAGGAGTTTAAGGTGGAGGTGGGACTGCATCAGGGATCAGCGCTAAGCACCTTCCTGTTTGCAGTGGTGATGGATAGGCTGACAGATGAGGTTAGACTGGAATCCCCGTGGACCATGATGTTTGCAGATGACATTGTGATCTGCAGTGAAAGCAGGGAGCAGGTGGAGGAACAGTTAGAAAGGTGGAGGCATGCACTGGAAAGGAGAGGCATGAAGATTAGCCGAAGTAAGACAGAATATATGTACATGAATGAGAGGGGTGGAGGGGGGAGAGTGAGGCTACAGGGAGAAGAGATAGCAAGGGTGGAGGACTTTAAATACTTGGGGTCAACCGTCCAGAGCAATGGTGAGTGTGGTCAGGAAGTGAAGAAACGGCTCCAAGCAGGATGGAACGGGTGGATGAAGGTGTCAGGTGTGTTATGTGACAGAAGAGTCTCTGCTGGGATGAAGGATAAAGTTTATAAGACAGTGGTGAGGCCAGCCATGATGTACGGATTAGAGACGGTGGCACTGAAGAGACAACAGGAAGCAGAGCTGGAGGTGGCGGAAATGAAGATGTTGAGGTTCGCTCTCGGAGTGACCAGGTTGGATAAAATTAGAAATGAGCTCATCAGAGGGACAGCCGAGGTTCGATGTTTTGGAGACAAAGTTAGAGAGAGCAGACTTCGATGGTTTGGACACATCCAGAGGAGAGAGAGTGAGTATATTGGTAGAAGGATGACGAGGATGGAGCTGCCAGGCAAGAGAGCTAGAGG
>NC_084530.1:32084684-32123613 GCF_024500275.1 Phycodurus eques
TTTGACGCGTTGGACGGACTCTTGGTCCCGTTGGAGCGGGCCTTGCCCAGATATTCCGAACCTTTGTCCATCATGCCCGCCGGCATGATGTCCCCGCCGCGGTGTCTGCTGGGAAAGCAAAGGAGCAAATTTCCGAACCTTCCGAGAGCAATCATAGATATGAAGATTAAATAGATAAGCAAACGCGCTGTAACAGGCCGGCTAACTGACGTGCCTACGTGGCGGCCATGTTTGAAAGGTCGATGTTCCAGTCAAAGGCAAAGCATTTAACATTGAAATTAAGTGGAAATTTGCTCATTTCTCCACCGATTTTTTTCTAGGTTTACTTTTTTTGCTCAACGCCAAAGCATGTGCTATCATACTTTTTAAAGCCTAAAAAAATATATTTACCCGTGTTATTCTGAGTTCTCAGGTTGCGATTGTACGGCGTTGTGTGCAACCGAATGCAGCAGAAAGGGCAGGCATACTTTCTGTATATTTTCTTGCCGTCCACACACGCATGGAATGCGCTGACGACTTTGACCTCCCTATTTTAGTGTTGCCGTAAAGTAGGCACGCAGATCAAAAGGGGCGTGTCGTATCTAATCTACCTCTTCGGATCTGTGGCGCGATCAACAGAGAGGCTCCGAAAGCTTCGCCTCGCCTGACGTCTTTTACGGCGATGAACGCGCTCCCGCGGCGCTCCGGACTGTGACGAGGATCAGAATGGGATTATGTCCCGGAGAAAGAAAATGTCCGCCACATCGAGGACCTCACCGACACGGCGGCGGGGATGTTTCCCCCATGTCTGCAGTGAGGCCGCCGCGGGTGGACGGAGGGATCGTGAAAGTAGATCCCTCTCTGCCAACAGCAAGCGCACGTCGAATGCCATCAATCAAATTTTCGAACATAATTAATAATATCGCCACCAAGAGGACACCAACGTCACATGTTCTTTCACCCACTGCATTAAAATGAAATGACACAACAAACGTTTATTATTGTTGTTATTCTGTGTGCCCAGACAACGTTTCGGCTCCTTGAGCCTTCCTCAGGTCTAATGGCACACAGTCACAGCACAGCAGGTTCGTGATGTTCGCACTCCGGTGAACCAACTCGAATGAGTGCACATCCTTCTAGAACCTCTGCTGTCATTGTAGTTACTTTTCTTTTTACACCACTAACATTCAGTGTTTTAATATAGAAACCCCATAATAGCCAAATGTTTTGTAATGTCCATATAAAGCAACGTATATCCAACAGAATAATGTCCTAACTTGACTGTCATGAACAGAACAGAGGATAGGACCCAAAAATGCATGACTCCAAAACAAATGGACAGTTTCAAAAAAGAGGTTTAATATACGGGCATAGGTCAGTACACAGGCAGGCAATTCAAAAAAGGCAACAGTATCCAAAAACATGAGGCAAAAAGGCGAGGTCGATAATCGGAACAGGGTCTAGTCTTAGTGTGAGTCTGTGACGTGGAAACAAGGTATGCTGGAACACGCCGACCAGGTACAACTAACTGGCGACGAGAGAGAATGAGACACGAGGTTAAATACAAGGGGTAATTAGGGTGAACGAGGCACAGGTGGTGAAGATGCTCTCAGGAGCAGGTGTGTGGGGAAAACAGGGGGAAGACAAAAACCGGAACACACACACCCATGACATTGACATACCATTGTTTTTATTATAACACTTGATATATCAGCGCTTCCTGTTTTCACTCCTCTCCAGATCGGCGAGGCCGCCAAGACCCACAAGCTGGTGGAGCAGGAGCTGGCACACACTGTCAACGCCAGCGCCACGGTGCTGACCGAGGCCAAGCTGTCCAGCCCTGAGGTAGGGACACCAGGTGTAGGCAGATGGGTCCAGACGGGACTACAGACGGCCCGTTGGACCCACTCAATGCACATTTGTACATGAGCTATGCGGGGACGCTGTTACGTGTCAACCCCAAACCATCCCAGAGTGCATCCATGCGAAGTACCATTTTTGTACCATATTCTGATGTACACGGATAAAGTGAGTGCAGGGCTCGACTAATGTTACAGGACTACTTTACTGTAGTCCAGAGAACATGTGGCCTGACATGTCATGGATTTAAAAAGAAAAGTGTGCCACAACTCTGCTTTTGATGTAGCACTAACCCCAAATGTTTGACTTTAATTCCCAAAAATACATGTTTTGGATAAATCATTCAAACCAGCGTTGTTAATTTTCAGTTTTGGAGTCTCAGCACAGCCGTGGAAATTGTCAACAGCAGCAAAGTTCTCCAGGCAGAGACAACCATGCTTCTGGATGGAAAACATCTGGTAAACTCTCTCGCCACTTGCTGCTGCCACTTTTTGGCCATCTGATCTCTCACGCACCCTTCTTCTCATCCTCCTCAGTCAGAGTTCCCTGAGGAAGAGGGGCTCCGCTTCACCCTGAACAGTCTGAGTGCTGAGCTCCACAAACTGGATGACATCCACTGGATCTGTCCACTAATGCACTGTGCTGAGGAGGGAAGGATTGCGAAACACCCTGGCGTGCGTGCTTGTGTGCGTTGTGCCACGTGTGATTGTGTATGCATCCAGGGGTTGGTGCGTCCCAGTCGTAAAAGTAGCATAAAGCTTAAGATCGTGTCAAGGTGAAGAGGGAGAAGGAAAAGCTCCACAAGCAGAAGTCAAACAGCTCGCTCTCCGGTTGGAACAGCCGATAAAACACACCCAAAGTCATCTCGCAGACAAATCGGAATTTGGACTCTTGTTTTGAGCAGGTTACTTTGCTTCCCTCTAGCGGCCTGGTGAGGTAAAATTTGCAGCTGCATGGCCAGCAACTTGAAGCTGCTTTCACACAGCATTCCTTTCCCCCCCTTTCCATATTGTCCACACATTTATTCTCCTTTCCTTTTTGAGAGCCTCACCCACCGAAATAGCCTTTGTCCTGAGAACCGATGTAGGTTGCAACATTAACATAATTAGATGTCAGCGTGCCAGCTCCGATTGTTTTCAACACAAAGTAGCATGCGTAGTGAGTATTTTTAAAAATGAATACCTCTCTGACATTTTCAGTCCAAAAAGTATTTTATACATGATAATTGGTCCTGAAGTTGTGGCCAGTTGTTAAAGATGTACTGTTTTTAGAAGAACTTTTGTAAATCATTTTTGTGCGCACGTGTATATAGAGTACATATTTCGGGCATCGGGCCAAAATCTTCCATGTCCAAATTTGGTCCGTCCATCCATCTATTTTCAACACCGCTTATCCCGGTAAAGGTCGCGGGGAGCTGCGCCGGAGCTTATCCCAGCTGACTTTGGGCGAAAGGCGGACTACACCCTGAACTGGTCGCCAGTCGGTTGCAGGGCACATATAGACTGGGACAACCATTCACACCGTCACTGAGTGGGAACTGAACCCACGCTGCCCGCACCAAAGTCAGGCGAGTGCACCACTACACCATCAGTGACTTACCCAAGCCTGTTGAATTTCATATTTTTTCACCTATTGATACTGTTGTTTAGTCCACGTGGGACTGTTATTCTTACAAATGACTGAGTGTTGTAAATTGCTTGCTCTTTGTTGATGCAATGTTAATAAAGATGTAGTTATTTTGTTTTCCTGAAAAGTAATGGTTTTGTACATGCAAGTATTCCACCCAACGCCAATGATATCCAACCTATAGGATACAGCGTGGTTTTTGTACGAGCGTGCATTTGGAGTCGTTAATCGCTTGTGGTCGTGCCGCTTTAGGAACATCGGATGTCAAGTGTACGACTCCTGAAGCAGAATCGCCAGGCAACCGATGATCTTTTCCAGCCCCTAACCTTGACCGCCGCGAGTGAGGAGATGCCGTCCTCTTATCTGCCGGCACCCGCTGTCCTGACTGTGGCGTAGGCGGCAAGGATTAGCTGTTTTGCGTTTCATTACTGTGCTTTTTTTTCTCAAAGCGGTGTCATTAGCATTGCTCCTCCACTGGTCTCCTGTGCTAATGAAAGAGCCTATAATTATGTCATTTTGTCATAAACAGTGTCTACACGTTGCTTGTATGCAGCAGACTACAGCCATCTTTTAGAAACAACACGATTGAAACCGCCGTCAGACTGAAATGAGACTTTTTGTGGACACCTTGTTTCTACTCCATGCAACCTTCAATGACACCAGAAGCCGATGTGCAGAAATCTTGGACGTTGAACAGTAAAGAAAAACATTGAATGTATTTGTGTGTTGAGCTGTTAATAATCCATCCATTTTCTAAGCCGCTTCTCCTCACTAGGGTCGCGGGCGTGCTGGAGCCTATCCCAGCTGTCATCGGGCAGGAGGCGGGGTACACCCTGAACTGGTTGCCAGCCAATCGCAGGGCACATACAAACTAACAACCTTTCGCACGCACAGAGTTTTCAATTAACCTAGCATGCATGTTTTGGGGATGTGGGAGGAAACCGGAGTGCCCGGAGAAAATCCACGCAGGCACGGGGAGAACATGCAAACTCCACACAGCGGGGCCGGGGATTGAACCCGGGTCCTCAGAACTGTGAGGCTGACGCTCTAACCAGTCATCCACCGTGCCCCTGCTGTTAATAATACTACTGATAATAATACTGATAATGATGTGCACATGCAAGGTGCTCAAGTGGTTTTGACTTTGTTTGGCTTGTCGTGACCTCAACTAAAGAGGTCATGGGGGTGGTTCATGATCAGCTGACTCTGCTTTGCCAGTAGTTCCCAATTGTTCTTATCGTCTTGCTCTTGTGGGTTTGCTGTCCAATCCCCCCGTGCGTTCATAAACACGATAGGATCAATCAACAAATCAAGTTGGCCAAATGGGCAAATTCGTCGTTTGCATAAGCATGTTTAGTCTAAGCTGAAACCGTGCAGGAACATGCTTGTTTCCGCTCACGGTCGAGCATTGCCAAGCTCCACTGTCGTCGGGTGCTGTTTCTGCATCCAGTGTGCGCTGCTGCCTTTTTTCCGTCCAGGCTTTTGTGGTGTTGTGCCAAGAAGAGCGACACACTCCAGTGGTGTTCATTTCAAGTTTACTGTGTCTGGGCTCGCACTTTACAGACTCCTTGATGGGGGAAATGTGCGTGTACACGCGTTTACGTCAAATTAGGTGAAGAATATGAATTTTTATTTGTGATGAACTATTAAATATGTAACGTAAAAATGCACGACCATCGATATGATCCATGGCTGTGGCGTTCCTGCTCCTGTGTCCACTGATGCGCTGGGTAAACGTGTTACCATGGTAACCACGTTATCCATTTGAAGTTTAAAGCCAAAGCTTAAGTAGACTCATGAATCACTTATTGTTGAAGATAAAATGTTTGTGTACAATGTGTCACTTTTTGAAATTGTATCATCAACTTGTTCTGAACATATGATTGCTACGTGTATATTGGTTTTAAAAAGAAAGCTCATGTATATTTAATTTTAATGGGGTTAACAATGATTCCGCAATGCGGGGTGTTTGCATGAGTGTGTGCGTGTTGCCAGTTGTTCCGTCATGAAACAAAGATAAGCTTTGGAAATTAAAATGACTTGATGGTGTGATAAATGTGCGTCTGCTGCTGCTTCCAACGTGTCTGACTTAAAAGTAAGTATTATTAATACCTGCATGTAAGTTTGTTCGGTTTGTATGAAAATGCTTGCCGCCGCTTCTCCCTACATACATTGTGACCAACAAAGCTGACACAATATGGAATTGTCATTTCTCTTAATTGTTGATTAATGAAATGTTTAGAGTGAGGAGCTATAAAGGTGTTCTGTCATAAACTGACTTTGCCTCTTTTCCCAACACAACTCTGCTTTCAGCCTGACTATTGCATGACAGGCGTGCGTGTTTTTATCATGTTCTGCATGTTGTTTGTGAATCCATCCAGTAAGGAATAAACCGTATTGGAAAACTAAGTGATTGTTGCAGTGCATTGTGCAAATAAAGTTAAAAATACCTCCACTTGTATACAGAAAAGTAATGCACTTATACCCAAATTGTGGCCTCATGAGAATCAATGCAAACTAATTGAACAACTATGTAAAAATTGTACTACATTTATGGCAAAACCTGCAGAATCCAAACTTTTTGGGGAGCACAATCACGATTTCAATCAAGCACGAGAAATGGACATTTCTAGGACATAATTAGGACTTGGTCATCTGATTGGTCGCATTTGGCACCAAAAGGTACGCACACTAAGCTGATTGGTTAATGCAAAACATCTATGATTGGTTAATGCAAAACATCTATTTCCGGTTTGGATCACTTAAACGGGTGAGGCGAGTGCCGTTGCTTTCGCCTTCAGTTGTTCCAGTCAAGGTAAGCACGCTGTTTCAAGCTCTCTAGCAATTAATGTTGTTTTTGCTGTGTATTGACTTATTTGAGCGTGTTTTGACATGTTTGACTCTGGCACGCAATCGGGGTGCGATAGCGTCTTGTGAGTGAATTGACATGCGTTAATTTGTGCTATACAGCTGAGTGAACATGTGGGGGTCGCCATTTTGTAGCGCAAGGTTTGAACTTTACTCGACGGCTAGATGCATAATTGGCTTCGTGGCGTCGCTGGCTTGGGTTTTTACACTTTGCGTGAGTGGTGCGAAGGCATTTTGAGTGTTTTAGCGGTGTTGTAACGTACAATTGCCGTCGTCCTGGTGGCGGGACTGTTGCTTAAAAATGACGTCAACGCGGCAGCGCTGCTGCTCCGCGTTCGTCATTGTTCAGCAAAGTTCGAACTTTGTTCGACGCCCAAATGCATAGGTGGCTTCTGGCGTCGCTGGCTTGGGTTTCTACACTTTGCTTGAGTTGTGTGAAGGCGTTTTGAGTGTTTTATCGGTGTCATAACGTATAATTCCCGTCGTCCTCGTGGCGGGACTGTCGCTTAAACATGACGTCACCGCGGCAGCGCTGCTGCTCCGCGTTCGTCATTGTTTAGCAAAGTTTGAACTTTGTTCGACGCCCAAATGCATAAGTGGCTTCTGGCGTCGCTGGCTTGGGTTTCTACACTTTGCTTGAGTTGTGTGGAGTTTTGAGTGTTTTATCGGTGTTATAACTTATAATTCCCGTCGTCCTCGTGGCGGGACTGTCGCTTAAACATGACGTCACCGCGGCAGCGCTGCTGCTCCGCGGTCGTCATTGTGTGTAGCAAAGTTTGAACTTTGTTCGACGCCCAAATGCATAATTGGCTTCGTGGCGTCGCTGGCTTGGATTTTGACACTTTGCGTGAGTGGTGTGAATGCGTTTTGAGCGGTTTTATCAGTGTTGTAATGCACAATTTCTGTCGTCCTCGTGGCTGCAGTGTCGCTTGGATACGGCTGCGACGTGGTCACCATTTTGTTGAGCAAAGTTTGAACTTTACTCGACGCCCAAATGAATAATCGACTTTGTGGCGTCGATGGCCTGGCGTTTTACCCTTTGCGTGTGTGGCGCAAAGCAGTTTTCGAGTGTTTACGTGGTGTTTAGCGAGCGGTGTTGTAATGCACAATTGGCATCGTACTCGTGGCGGGAGTGTCGCTTGAATATGACGTCGCCGCTGCTGCGACATGGTCGCCATTTTGTTGAGCGAAGTTTGAACTTTACTCGACAGCCAAATGAATAATGAACATGTCTTCCCTGGCTTGGCGTTTTACACTGCGTGTGTGGCGGGAAGCAGTTTGAGTGATTACGTGGTGTTGTAATGCACAATTTCCGTCGTTCTTGTGGCGGGAGTGTCGCTTGTATATGTCAACGCTGCTGCTTTTATTTTTTTGCTGTTTTGCAATGTACCTATAAATCACTGTATATCCAACCGAATGATGTACTAATTTGACATAACATTGGTTTTATTATAACATTTGATTATTTAGGTTTAATAGTATTTATATTGTTTTTATATATTTTTTAGTTGTTTTGGAGGTTAGGTTTGGGGAACTGAACACTTCCCCACCAGGAATTGGGGGCATTGCCCCCTCTTCCTGTAGGAAAGGATGGTGCACGGTCCATCCACCCATGGTTACGCCTCCCGTAACCCTGGTTCCAATCCCTGGGGTATGTGGGCTGGCGGCCCCGCCCATAGCGGACCGCTGTCCAACCCCCACCCTCCATGATATTTGCTTCCTTTATTTATTTCCTTTATTTGAGTTCGCCATGGCTATTTAAGTCATCTTTATTTTTGTTGTTTCTTATTTATTAGTTTCGGTATCAATTTATAATGTATTATAATGAAAGAAACAACACCAAAAGTAAAAAAAATCCGCAATTCAAACCAAAATACCTATTACAACCTATTATGAGTGTGCCCTGACAACATTTCGGCCTGTAAGGGCCTTCTTCAGGTCGTGGCACACTTTTTTTAATAAAACAACAGCAGCAAAGCAGCTCTACTCTTGAATGATGTTCACCCTCCGAAATCCAAAACAAACTGAGGCTTCTGGGCATGTCCGCCTTTTATATGCTGCTCTTTTTTAAAAAACATTTTAACTTGTGGTAGCATAACTTCAAATTAACCCTATGTTGTTGTCTTTTACTACTATATGCATTAAATAACCTCTCTTTTAACTGTATTTAACCATTTAAACCAAAATGTTAACTTTATTTATAACTTAACTGTTTTTGTTTTTTAATGTTTTATAGTTTTTTTTTATGTTCTATAGTTTATTTTTATTTTAATAGGACCCCTATGTATAGTTTCAATCCCTATAATCTATATTGTAAGACTATCATCTTTTTAGCAATGTATTAACCTTTTATTGTAATTTTATGGTATTTTAACTGTCCTATAACTTGAAATCATTTTTTAATTGTTAATGTGTTTAGGGTGAAGGAACCTGTGTTTTAAAATCTAACTTACGTGGTTCCAAGCGTGTTCGTTTTCGTGAAAGAACGATCGTTCACAACAATGTATAAAAAGCAACCAATTTATTCCTGACAGAGGAGTCTATACATTTTGCAGAGCTCTGGGTTCGTAACTACCCTAACTTATTCTTAACAGATACAGTCGTATAACAAAACTATCTGACTCTCCCCCAGACTTATACAATGTTTCAAACAGGCCGGTGTGGAATCGCTGTCGTCCGATTGGTCCGTAATCTGACGTCATCGTTGTTCGGCCAAATGATGACTATCTGATCTGGGTCCAGACGTCGCCTGCCGATGTCTCCTGCATTCGATGTTTATAGTGGCTCCCCGCAGTTCCTTTCTTCTTTGCCATCTGTCTCCAAATACCCCCTGATGGAGGCCACATACCCCCCGCTGGGGGCCTTCCTGCAGTATACGCCAATACACATACTCCAATACACATTCTCTTCCAAACTAGTTAGAATTACATATTAGAATATAAAGTAGTCTATATTCCCTTCAATGGTTAGTCCGATTAGGGTTAGTGGGAGATAGGGGATAGAATTCCAGTTGGTAAGGGTTAGGTGAGGGGAACCGAACCCTCCCTCTCCCAGTATAGGGGAAATAATTCCCCTTCCGGGATCGGGGGGTCCATCCCCCTACGCCATCTCCTGTCTCCATTTCCCCATTCCTGGCGGCGTGCCTGCTGGCCCCGCCGGTCATAGTGGACCACTTTCCACTCTCCACCAGTCATCCCTGTTCTAATTTTCTTTTATATATTTCTAAATGAATTGTATAGAGTCGCCTTTGTTATTTATGTAATATTTTGTATTTTAGATGTGCTATTTATTAACAGTTATGAATTTGTAATATAGGGTTAGGGGAATGAAACCGAAAAAAAAAATGAAACAACCAAAAAAAAAACCCAAGAATTGTATCCCCGTGTGCCTGGATGACGTTTCGGCTCTTGTGAGCCTTCTTCAGGTCCCTGGCACACAGATTCCCCAAGCGCAGCTCTTTGTGTTGTCACTCCGGTGGTCAAATGCAAACTGAGGCTCTTCGTGTGCGCTGGCTTTTATATCCCTCATTTGCGTAACTTTTTCTCCCAACAATGAACCGAATTTATTTTTCACCATTACCCTTAACCCTATAAGCCCCCAATGAAATGTAGTTCTCATGAGTTTTGCCATTGTAAAACTGCACATATAATGGTTAGGTTAGGGTTAGGAAATTGAGGCTGAACCCTTCCACCCCGATGGTTAAAGGCCTCCGGCCGACCGTCGGAGCGAAAGGGAGGTGCACTGGCCTTCCACCCTTGGAATCTCCCTCCACCTTGATTCCCAACTCCTGTCTATTTATTTTGGCCTCGGCGACCATACCGGGCCACTGTCCATCCCTCATCCATCATTTTGTTGTAAATTTGTGTAATTTGTATTTTTATGAACACTTTTTTTGTTTTTTTATACTTTTAGTTTTTTAATTTTTGTTGTTTTAGTATATGTTTTTGTAATGTTTTTGTATGTTTTGTTGTATTTTTTCAGTTTTTATTGTTTTTGTATCTGTTTCTTAGTTTTCTGTCTTTGTCATTCATTTACGGATTTTCCTGTCGCCTTTGCTATATAATTAATAAATGTTCGGTTAGGGTTAGGGTTAGGGTTAGGGTTAGGGTTAGGGTTTAGGGTTTAGGGTTAGGGTTAGGGTTAGGTTAGGTTAGGGTTAGTTAGGGTTAGTTAGGGTTAGTTAGGGTTTAGGGTTAGGGTTAGGGTTAGGGTTAGGGTTAGGGTTTAGGGTTAGGGTTAGGGTTAGGGTTAGGGGAGGGAATCCGAGCCTCCCCCTCTGGGGACGCGAGCGCCCCCCAGAGAGGAAGGAATGCACTGTCCATCCCCCAAGCTCCACACTACGCAACCGCCCGGCCCCACCACTGAGACACGCGGGAGAATTCCCCTTTTAATGTACTCCGATTTGAGTTACTGCTTTAATTTGATGTTTGTTTTGACCTTTTTGTTGTCTTATTTGACTTCAATTGTTCCGTATTTGGTTTTATGTTTGTTTTGACCTTTTTGTCTTGTTTGACTTCAATTTGTCTTTTGTTATCACCCTGTGTCCTTATTTGACTTTATTTTTTGTCTTGTTTGACTTCCATTTGTTTTTTTGTTAATAAAATTGCTTTTAATCACTCTGTGTCCTTATTTGACTTTGTGTTTGTGACTTTTTTGTCTTGTTTTTCTTAGTTTTCTAAATTTAGACTTTTCATTTTGTTTTTCTTCTAATTAGCCGAATTTGGCGTGCCAACCTCCTTCCATTAGTTACATTATGTTCCGTCCATCCTCCAAAGTTAATAAAATTGCTTTTGATCACTCTGTGTCCTTATTTGACTTTGTGTTTGTGACTTTTTTGTCTTTGTTTTGTTTTTCTTAGTTTTCTAAATTTAGACTTTTCCTTTTGTTTTTCTTCTAATTGGCCGAATTTGGCGTGCCAACCTCCTTCCATTAGTTACATTATGTTCCGTCCATCCTCCTAATTTAGGTTTTAAGTTTGTCTGTCCTAATTTTGACTTTCTTATCCTTAATTTAGGTTCAATTCCTCCTTCATTTAGGTTCAATTTATTTTAGTTCCACCTCTTTCTTTGTCTTTTCACCATTCCCCTAACCAAATTTGGCGCCCCCTGTCCATCAAATAAAAAATGGCATGTCCGCCCCAAAATAAATACATACACATATACAATTAATGGCACCCCCCACATCAGTCCAGCATCATTCCCCCGAGTAAGCTTTTCGCGCGCGACGTTTCGGCTTGGTTTAGCCTTCTTCAGGCACTGCTTACTCACTGTGTCTGTTGGACTTCTTGTCCTTCCGTTTGTCGTTTCTCCAAGATGCTTTTCTTTAAAACAAAATCTTCTCTTGTTTATTCTGTCTCGTAGCTGTTCCTCTTTCCGTTGCTTTTCTTCAATTGTGGTTTGTTTTGGTTCCTCTGTTGGTCTTTTGGTTCCTCTTCTGTGTTTGTGTTTCCCGCTTGGTCCTCTCCACTCCACTTCCTTGTTTGTGTTTTCCGCTTAGTCATTTCCTGTCTGCGTTCCACTCGTTTCCGTCCCCTCTTGTTGGGCTTGTTTTTTGGTTCCACTTGTTTTTGGTTCCGCTTCTGTTCTTTACTCTTTTAGTGTTTGAGTGATTTCTCTTTTCTTTTTTGAGTTATTTTACTTCTGTTCTTTACTCTTTTAGTGTTTGAGTGATTTCTCTTTTCTTTTTTGAGTTATTTTGCTTCTGTTCTTGACTCTTTTAGTGTTTGAGTGATTTCTCCTTTATTTTTTGAGTTATTTTGCTTCTGTTCTTTACTCTTGTAGTCTTTGAGTGATTTCTCCTTTCATTTTTGAGTTATTTTGATTTTCTTTTGGTGTTAATTTTTCGCCCCATTGGGAGAGGCCCTAGGGTTCGGGTTATCCCCCGAATTTAATGGCGTAACTGGGGTTGCGCAGATCCAAATTTAAGGTTAGGGCTGGACCCCTCTGGGGTTATGGTTAGGATCCGGAGTGGGTGAGGCATCCGGTCCTCCAAGGAGGAGCCGGCAGGAATCCCCCCACAACGCGACCCCCCCCCACTGACGCCAACTCCAGCCACACTCATTCCACCAACCTGACTAAGGTCCAATTTGTTGGTTCACGTGCTCGTCCGGCATCACCTCCTCTGTTGCGGATGGATCCCTCGGATCCCAGCTACGACTCCAGCTCACGCGGCTTACGGCTCTCTGGCGGCGCGACTCCATTCACGCGTCTTACGGCTCCCTGGCGGCGCGACTCCACTCACGCGGCTTACGGCTCTCCGGCGGCGCGACTCCACTCACGCGGCTTAGGCTCTCTGGCGGCGCGACTCCAATAGGTAAGGTCCGGAAGGCGGGACAAGGCGACCAGGGCCAGGGTCGGGGGACGAGCACGCAGGCGAGGGACCCCACCGAATCCAGGCCAATGGCGCGGAATCCAAGGGAGGGGTTCGGGCAGAAGAGAGCAAGGGGGAGGCACTGGCGAGGTTAGGGGAGGGAATCCGAGCCTCCCCCTCTGGGGACGCGAGCGCCCCCCAGAGAGGAAGGAATGCACTGTCCATCCCCCAAGCTCCACACTACGCAACCGCCCGGCCCCACCACTGAGACACGCGGGAGAATTCCCCTTTTAATGTACTCCGATTTGAGTTACTGCTTTAATTTGATGTTTGTTTTGACCTTTTTGTTGTCTTATTTGACTTCAATTGTTCCGTATTTGGTTTTATGTTTGTTTTGACCTTTTTGTCTTGTTTGACTTCAATTTGTCTTTTGTTATCACCCTGTGTCCTTATTTGACTTTATTTTTTGTCTTGTTTGACTTCCATTTGTTTTTTTGTTAATAAAATTGCTTTTAATCACTCTGTGTCCTTATTTGACTTTGTGTTTGTGACTTTTTTGTCTTGTTTTTCTTAGTTTTCTAAATTTAGACTTTTCATTTTGTTTTTCTTCTAATTAGCCGAATTTGGCGTGCCAACCTCCTTCCATTAGTTACATTATGTTCCGTCCATCCTCCAAAGTTAATAAAATTGCTTTTGATCACTCTGTGTCCTTATTTGACTTTGTGTTTGTGACTTTTTTGTCTTTGTTTTGTTTTTCTTAGTTTTCTAAATTTAGACTTTTCCTTTTGTTTTTCTTCTAATTGGCCGAATTTGGCGTGCCAACCTCCTTCCATTAGTTACATTATGTTCCGTCCATCCTCCTAATTTAGGTTTTAAGTTTGTCTGTCCTAATTTTGACTTTCTTATCCTTAATTTAGGTTCAATTCCTCCTTCATTTAGGTTCAATTTATTTTAGTTCCACCTCTTTCTTTGTCTTTTCACCATTCCCCTAACCAAATTTGGCGCCCCCTGTCCATCAAATAAAAAATGGCATGTCCGCCCCAAAATAAATACATACACATATACAATTAATGGCACCCCCCACATCAGTCCAGCATCATTCCCCCGAGTAAGCTTTTCGCGCGCGACGTTTCGGCTTGGTTTAGCCTTCTTCAGGCACTGCTTACTCACTGTGTCTGTTGGACTTCTTGTCCTTCCGTTTGTCGTTTCTCCAAGATGCTTTTCTTTAAAACAAAATCTTCTCTTGTTTATTCTGTCTCGTAGCTGTTCCTCTTTCCGTTGCTTTTCTTCAATTGTGGTTTGTTTTGGTTCCTCTGTTGGTCTTTTGGTTCCTCTTCTGTGTTTGTGTTTCCCGCTTGGTCCTCTCCACTCCACTTCCTTGTTTGTGTTTTCCGCTTAGTCATTTCCTGTCTGCGTTCCACTCGTTTCCGTCCCCTCTTGTTGGGCTTGTTTTTTGGTTCCACTTGTTTTTGGTTCCGCTTCTGTTCTTTACTCTTTTAGTGTTTGAGTGATTTCTCTTTTCTTTTTTGAGTTATTTTACTTCTGTTCTTTACTCTTTTAGTGTTTGAGTGATTTCTCTTTTCTTTTTTGAGTTATTTTGCTTCTGTTCTTGACTCTTTTAGTGTTTGAGTGATTTCTCCTTTATTTTTTGAGTTATTTTGCTTCTGTTCTTTACTCTTGTAGTCTTTGAGTGATTTCTCCTTTCATTTTTGAGTTATTTTGATTTTCTTTTGGTGTTAATTTTTCGCCCCATTGGGAGAGGCCCTAGGGTTCGGGTTATCCCCCGAATTTAATGGCGTAACTGGGGTTGCGCAGATCCAAATTTAAGGTTAGGGCTGGACCCCTCTGGGGTTATGGTTAGGATCCGGAGTGGGTGAGGCATCCGGTCCTCCAAGGAGGAGCCGGCAGGAATCCCCCCACAACGCGACCCCCCCCACTGACGCCAACTCCAGCCACACTCATTCCACCAACCTGACTAAGGTCCAATTTGTTGGTTCACGTGCTCGTCCGGCATCACCTCCTCTGTTGCGGATGGATCCCTCGGATCCCAGCTACGACTCCAGCTCACGCGGCTTACGGCTCTCTGGCGGCGCGACTCCATTCACGCGTCTTACGGCTCCCTGGCGGCGCGACTCCACTCACGCGGCTTACGGCTCTCCGGCGGCGCGACTCCACTCACGCGGCTTAGGCTCTCTGGCGGCGCGACTCCAATAGGTAAGGTCCGGAAGGCGGGACAAGGCGACCAGGGCCAGGGTCGGGGGACGAGCACGCAGGCGAGGGACCCCACCGAATCCAGGCCAATGGCGCGGAATCCAAGGGAGGGGTTCGGGCAGAAGAGAGCAAGGGGGAGGCACTGGCGAGGTTAGGGGAGGGAATCCGAGCCTCCCCCTCTGGGGACGCGAGCGCCCCCCAGAGAGGAAGGAATGCACTGTCCATCCCCCAAGCTCCACACTACGCAACCGCCCGGCCCCACCACTGAGACACGCGGGAGAATTCCCCTTTTAATGTACTCCGATTTGAGTTACTGCTTTAATTTGATGTTTGTTTTGACCTTTTTGTTGTCTTATTTGACTTCAATTGTTCCGTATTTGGTTTTATGTTTGTTTTGACCTTTTTGTCTTGTTTGACTTCAATTTGTCTTTTGTTATCACCCTGTGTCCTTATTTGACTTTATTTTTTGTCTTGTTTGACTTCCATTTGTTTTTTTGTTAATAAAATTGCTTTTAATCACTCTGTGTCCTTATTTGACTTTGTGTTTGTGACTTTTTTGTCTTGTTTTTCTTAGTTTTCTAAATTTAGACTTTTCATTTTGTTTTTCTTCTAATTAGCCGAATTTGGCGTGCCAACCTCCTTCCATTAGTTACATTATGTTCCGTCCATCCTCCAAAGTTAATAAAATTGCTTTTGATCACTCTGTGTCCTTATTTGACTTTGTGTTTGTGACTTTTTTGTCTTTGTTTTGTTTTTCTTAGTTTTCTAAATTTAGACTTTTCCTTTTGTTTTTCTTCTAATTGGCCGAATTTGGCGTGCCAACCTCCTTCCATTAGTTACATTATGTTCCGTCCATCCTCCTAATTTAGGTTTTAAGTTTGTCTGTCCTAATTTTGACTTTCTTATCCTTAATTTAGGTTCAATTCCTCCTTCATTTAGGTTCAATTTATTTTAGTTCCACCTCTTTCTTTGTCTTTTCACCATTCCCCTAACCAAATTTGGCGCCCCCTGTCCATCAAATAAAAAATGGCATGTCCGCCCCAAAATAAATACATACACATATACAATTAATGGCACCCCCCACATCAGTCCAGCATCATTCCCCCGAGTAAGCTTTTCGCGCGCGACGTTTCGGCTTGGTTTAGCCTTCTTCAGGCACTGCTTACTCACTGTGTCTGTTGGACTTCTTGTCCTTCCGTTTGTCGTTTCTCCAAGATGCTTTTCTTTAAAACAAAATCTTCTCTTGTTTATTCTGTCTCGTAGCTGTTCCTCTTTCCGTTGCTTTTCTTCAATTGTGGTTTGTTTTGGTTCCTCTGTTGGTCTTTTGGTTCCTCTTCTGTGTTTGTGTTTCCCGCTTGGTCCTCTCCACTCCACTTCCTTGTTTGTGTTTTCCGCTTAGTCATTTCCTGTCTGCGTTCCACTCGTTTCCGTCCCCTCTTGTTGGGCTTGTTTTTTGGTTCCACTTGTTTTTGGTTCCGCTTCTGTTCTTTACTCTTTTAGTGTTTGAGTGATTTCTCTTTTCTTTTTTGAGTTATTTTACTTCTGTTCTTTACTCTTTTAGTGTTTGAGTGATTTCTCTTTTCTTTTTTGAGTTATTTTGCTTCTGTTCTTGACTCTTTTAGTGTTTGAGTGATTTCTCCTTTATTTTTTGAGTTATTTTGCTTCTGTTCTTTACTCTTGTAGTCTTTGAGTGATTTCTCCTTTCATTTTTGAGTTATTTTGATTTTCTTTTGGTGTTAATTTTTCGCCCCATTGGGAGAGGCCCTAGGGTTCGGGTTATCCCCCGAATTTAATGGCGTAACTGGGGTTGCGCAGATCCAAATTTAAGGTTAGGGCTGGACCCCTCTGGGGTTATGGTTAGGATCCGGAGTGGGTGAGGCATCCGGTCCTCCAAGGAGGAGCCGGCAGGAATCCCCCCACAACGCGACCCCCCCCACTGACGCCAACTCCAGCCACACTCATTCCACCAACCTGACTAAGGTCCAATTTGTTGGTTCACGTGCTCGTCCGGCATCACCTCCTCTGTTGCGGATGGATCCCTCGGATCCCAGCTACGACTCCAGCTCACGCGGCTTACGGCTCTCTGGCGGCGCGACTCCATTCACGCGTCTTACGGCTCCCTGGCGGCGCGACTCCACTCACGCGGCTTACGGCTCTCCGGCGGCGCGACTCCACTCACGCGGCTTAGGCTCTCTGGCGGCGCGACTCCAATAGGTAAGGTCCGGAAGGCGGGACAAGGCGACCAGGGCCAGGGTCGGGGGACGAGCACGCAGGCGAGGGACCCCACCGAATCCAGGCCAATGGCGCGGAATCCAAGGGAGGGGTTCGGGCAGAAGAGAGCAAGGGGGAGGCACTGGCGAGGTTAGGGGAGGGAATCCGAGCCTCCCCCTCTGGGGACGCGAGCGCCCCCCAGAGAGGAAGGAATGCACTGTCCATCCCCCAAGCTCCACACTACGCAACCGCCCGGCCCCACCACTGAGACACGCGGGAGAATTCCCCTTTTAATGTACTCCGATTTGAGTTACTGCTTTAATTTGATGTTTGTTTTGACCTTTTTGTTGTCTTATTTGACTTCAATTGTTCCGTATTTGGTTTTATGTTTGTTTTGACCTTTTTGTCTTGTTTGACTTCAATTTGTCTTTTGTTATCACCCTGTGTCCTTATTTGACTTTATTTTTTGTCTTGTTTGACTTCCATTTGTTTTTTTGTTAATAAAATTGCTTTTAATCACTCTGTGTCCTTATTTGACTTTGTGTTTGTGACTTTTTTGTCTTGTTTTTCTTAGTTTTCTAAATTTAGACTTTTCATTTTGTTTTTCTTCTAATTAGCCGAATTTGGCGTGCCAACCTCCTTCCATTAGTTACATTATGTTCCGTCCATCCTCCAAAGTTAATAAAATTGCTTTTGATCACTCTGTGTCCTTATTTGACTTTGTGTTTGTGACTTTTTTGTCTTTGTTTTGTTTTTCTTAGTTTTCTAAATTTAGACTTTTCCTTTTGTTTTTCTTCTAATTGGCCGAATTTGGCGTGCCAACCTCCTTCCATTAGTTACATTATGTTCCGTCCATCCTCCTAATTTAGGTTTTAAGTTTGTCTGTCCTAATTTTGACTTTCTTATCCTTAATTTAGGTTCAATTCCTCCTTCATTTAGGTTCAATTTATTTTAGTTCCACCTCTTTCTTTGTCTTTTCACCATTCCCCTAACCAAATTTGGCGCCCCCTGTCCATCAAATAAAAAATGGCATGTCCGCCCCAAAATAAATACATACACATATACAATTAATGGCACCCCCCACATCAGTCCAGCATCATTCCCCCGAGTAAGCTTTTCGCGCGCGACGTTTCGGCTTGGTTTAGCCTTCTTCAGGCACTGCTTACTCACTGTGTCTGTTGGACTTCTTGTCCTTCCGTTTGTCGTTTCTCCAAGATGCTTTTCTTTAAAACAAAATCTTCTCTTGTTTATTCTGTCTCGTAGCTGTTCCTCTTTCCGTTGCTTTTCTTCAATTGTGGTTTGTTTTGGTTCCTCTGTTGGTCTTTTGGTTCCTCTTCTGTGTTTGTGTTTCCCGCTTGGTCCTCTCCACTCCACTTCCTTGTTTGTGTTTTCCGCTTAGTCATTTCCTGTCTGCGTTCCACTCGTTTCCGTCCCCTCTTGTTGGGCTTGTTTTTTGGTTCCACTTGTTTTTGGTTCCGCTTCTGTTCTTTACTCTTTTAGTGTTTGAGTGATTTCTCTTTTCTTTTTTGAGTTATTTTACTTCTGTTCTTTACTCTTTTAGTGTTTGAGTGATTTCTCTTTTCTTTTTTGAGTTATTTTGCTTCTGTTCTTGACTCTTTTAGTGTTTGAGTGATTTCTCCTTTATTTTTTGAGTTATTTTGCTTCTGTTCTTTACTCTTGTAGTCTTTGAGTGATTTCTCCTTTCATTTTTGAGTTATTTTGATTTTCTTTTGGTGTTAATTTTTCGCCCCATTGGGAGAGGCCCTAGGGTTCGGGTTATCCCCCGAATTTAATGGCGTAACTGGGGTTGCGCAGATCCAAATTTAAGGTTAGGGCTGGACCCCTCTGGGGTTATGGTTAGGATCCGGAGTGGGTGAGGCATCCGGTCCTCCAAGGAGGAGCCGGCAGGAATCCCCCCACAACGCGACCCCCCCCACTGACGCCAACTCCAGCCACACTCATTCCACCAACCTGACTAAGGTCCAATTTGTTGGTTCACGTGCTCGTCCGGCATCACCTCCTCTGTTGCGGATGGATCCCTCGGATCCCAGCTACGACTCCAGCTCACGCGGCTTACGGCTCTCTGGCGGCGCGACTCCATTCACGCGTCTTACGGCTCCCTGGCGGCGCGACTCCACTCACGCGGCTTACGGCTCTCCGGCGGCGCGACTCCACTCACGCGGCTTAGGCTCTCTGGCGGCGCGACTCCAATAGGTAAGGTCCGGAAGGCGGGACAAGGCGACCAGGGCCAGGGTCGGGGGACGAGCACGCAGGCGAGGGACCCCACCGAATCCAGGCCAATGGCGCGGAATCCAAGGGAGGGGTTCGGGCAGAAGAGAGCAAGGGGGAGGCACTGGCGAGGTTAGGGGAGGGAATCCGAGCCTCCCCCTCTGGGGACGCGAGCGCCCCCCAGAGAGGAAGGAATGCACTGTCCATCCCCCAAGCTCCACACTACGCAACCGCCCGGCCCCACCACTGAGACACGCGGGAGAATTCCCCTTTTAATGTACTCCGATTTGAGTTACTGCTTTAATTTGATGTTTGTTTTGACCTTTTTGTTGTCTTATTTGACTTCAATTGTTCCGTATTTGGTTTTATGTTTGTTTTGACCTTTTTGTCTTGTTTGACTTCAATTTGTCTTTTGTTATCACCCTGTGTCCTTATTTGACTTTATTTTTTGTCTTGTTTGACTTCCATTTGTTTTTTTGTTAATAAAATTGCTTTTAATCACTCTGTGTCCTTATTTGACTTTGTGTTTGTGACTTTTTTGTCTTGTTTTTCTTAGTTTTCTAAATTTAGACTTTTCATTTTGTTTTTCTTCTAATTAGCCGAATTTGGCGTGCCAACCTCCTTCCATTAGTTACATTATGTTCCGTCCATCCTCCAAAGTTAATAAAATTGCTTTTGATCACTCTGTGTCCTTATTTGACTTTGTGTTTGTGACTTTTTTGTCTTTGTTTTGTTTTTCTTAGTTTTCTAAATTTAGACTTTTCCTTTTGTTTTTCTTCTAATTGGCCGAATTTGGCGTGCCAACCTCCTTCCATTAGTTACATTATGTTCCGTCCATCCTCCTAATTTAGGTTTTAAGTTTGTCTGTCCTAATTTTGACTTTCTTATCCTTAATTTAGGTTCAATTCCTCCTTCATTTAGGTTCAATTTATTTTAGTTCCACCTCTTTCTTTGTCTTTTCACCATTCCCCTAACCAAATTTGGCGCCCCCTGTCCATCAAATAAAAAATGGCATGTCCGCCCCAAAATAAATACATACACATATACAATTAATGGCACCCCCCACATCAGTCCAGCATCATTCCCCCGAGTAAGCTTTTCGCGCGCGACGTTTCGGCTTGGTTTAGCCTTCTTCAGGCACTGCTTACTCACTGTGTCTGTTGGACTTCTTGTCCTTCCGTTTGTCGTTTCTCCAAGATGCTTTTCTTTAAAACAAAATCTTCTCTTGTTTATTCTGTCTCGTAGCTGTTCCTCTTTCCGTTGCTTTTCTTCAATTGTGGTTTGTTTTGGTTCCTCTGTTGGTCTTTTGGTTCCTCTTCTGTGTTTGTGTTTCCCGCTTGGTCCTCTCCACTCCACTTCCTTGTTTGTGTTTTCCGCTTAGTCATTTCCTGTCTGCGTTCCACTCGTTTCCGTCCCCTCTTGTTGGGCTTGTTTTTTGGTTCCACTTGTTTTTGGTTCCGCTTCTGTTCTTTACTCTTTTAGTGTTTGAGTGATTTCTCTTTTCTTTTTGAGTTATTTTACTTCTGTTCTTTACTCTTTTAGTGTTTGAGTGATTTCTCTTTTCTTTTTTGAGTTATTTTGCTTCTGTTCTTGACTCTTTTAGTGTTTGAGTGATTTCTCCTTTATTTTTTGAGTTATTTTGCTTCTGTTCTTTACTCTTGTAGTCTTTGAGTGATTTCTCCTTTCATTTTTGAGTTATTTTGATTTTCTTTTGGTGTTAATTTTTCGCCCCATTGGGAGAGGCCCTAGGGTTCGGGTTATCCCCCGAATTTAATGGCGTAACTGGGGTTGCGCAGATCCAAATTTAAGGTTAGGGCTGGACCCCTCTGGGGTTATGGTTAGGATCCGGAGTGGGTGAGGCATCCGGTCCTCCAAGGAGGAGCCGGCAGGAATCCCCCCACAACGCGACCCCCCCCACTGACGCCAACTCCAGCCACACTCATTCCACCAACCTGACTAAGGTCCAATTTGTTGGTTCACGTGCTCGTCCGGCATCACCTCCTCTGTTGCGGATGGATCCCTCGGATCCCAGCTACGACTCCAGCTCACGCGGCTTACGGCTCTCTGGCGGCGCGACTCCATTCACGCGTCTTACGGCTCCCTGGCGGCGCGACTCCACTCACGCGGCTTACGGCTCTCCGGCGGCGCGACTCCACTCACGCGGCTTAGGCTCTCTGGCGGCGCGACTCCAATAGGTAAGGTCCGGAAGGCGGGACAAGGCGACCAGGGCCAGGGTCGGGGGACGAGCACGCAGGCGAGGGACCCCACCGAATCCAGGCCAATGGCGCGGAATCCAAGGGAGGGGTTCGGGCAGAAGAGAGCAAGGGGGAGGCACTGGCGAGGTTAGGGGAGGGAATCCGAGCCTCCCCCTCTGGGGACGCGAGCGCCCCCCAGAGAGGAAGGAATGCACTGTCCATCCCCCAAGCTCCACACTACGCAACCGCCCGGCCCCACCACTGAGACACGCGGGAGAATTCCCCTTTTAATGTACTCCGATTTGAGTTACTGCTTTAATTTGATGTTTGTTTTGACCTTTTTGTTGTCTTATTTGACTTCAATTGTTCCGTATTTGGTTTTATGTTTGTTTTGACCTTTTTGTCTTGTTTGACTTCAATTTGTCTTTTGTTATCACCCTGTGTCCTTATTTGACTTTATTTTTTGTCTTGTTTGACTTCCATTTGTTTTTTTGTTAATAAAATTGCTTTTAATCACTCTGTGTCCTTATTTGACTTTGTGTTTGTGACTTTTTTGTCTTGTTTTTCTTAGTTTTCTAAATTTAGACTTTTCATTTTGTTTTTCTTCTAATTAGCCGAATTTGGCGTGCCAACCTCCTTCCATTAGTTACATTATGTTCCGTCCATCCTCCAAAGTTAATAAAATTGCTTTTGATCACTCTGTGTCCTTATTTGACTTTGTGTTTGTGACTTTTTTGTCTTTGTTTTGTTTTTCTTAGTTTTCTAAATTTAGACTTTTCCTTTTGTTTTTCTTCTAATTGGCCGAATTTGGCGTGCCAACCTCCTTCCATTAGTTACATTATGTTCCGTCCATCCTCCTAATTTAGGTTTTAAGTTTGTCTGTCCTAATTTTGACTTTCTTATCCTTAATTTAGGTTCAATTCCTCCTTCATTTAGGTTCAATTTATTTTAGTTCCACCTCTTTCTTTGTCTTTTCACCATTCCCCTAACCAAATTTGGCGCCCCCTGTCCATCAAATAAAAAATGGCATGTCCGCCCCAAAATAAATACATACACATATACAATTAATGGCACCCCCCACATCAGTCCAGCATCATTCCCCCGAGTAAGCTTTTCGCGCGCGACGTTTCGGCTTGGTTTAGCCTTCTTCAGGCACTGCTTACTCACTGTGTCTGTTGGACTTCTTGTCCTTCCGTTTGTCGTTTCTCCAAGATGCTTTTCTTTAAAACAAAATCTTCTCTTGTTTATTCTGTCTCGTAGCTGTTCCTCTTTCCGTTGCTTTTCTTCAATTGTGGTTTGTTTTGGTTCCTCTGTTGGTCTTTTGGTTCCTCTTCTGTGTTTGTGTTTCCCGCTTGGTCCTCTCCACTCCACTTCCTTGTTTGTGTTTTCCGCTTAGTCATTTCCTGTCTGCGTTCCACTCGTTTCCGTCCCCTCTTGTTGGGCTTGTTTTTTGGTTCCACTTGTTTTTGGTTCCGCTTCTGTTCTTTACTCTTTTAGTGTTTGAGTGATTTCTCTTTTCTTTTTTGAGTTATTTTACTTCTGTTCTTTACTCTTTTAGTGTTTGAGTGATTTCTCTTTTCTTTTTTGAGTTATTTTGCTTCTGTTCTTGACTCTTTTAGTGTTTGAGTGATTTCTCCTTTATTTTTTGAGTTATTTTGCTTCTGTTCTTTACTCTTGTAGTCTTTGAGTGATTTCTCCTTTCATTTTTGAGTTATTTTGATTTTCTTTTGGTGTTAATTTTTCGCCCCATTGGGAGAGGCCCTAGGGTTCGGGTTATCCCCCGAATTTAATGGCGTAACTGGGGTTGCGCAGATCCAAATTTAAGGTTAGGGCTGGACCCCTCTGGGGTTATGGTTAGGATCCGGAGTGGGTGAGGCATCCGGTCCTCCAAGGAGGAGCCGGCAGGAATCCCCCCACAACGCGACCCCCCCCACTGACGCCAACTCCAGCCACACTCATTCCACCAACCTGACTAAGGTCCAATTTGTTGGTTCACGTGCTCGTCCGGCATCACCTCCTCTGTTGCGGATGGATCCCTCGGATCCCAGCTACGACTCCAGCTCACGCGGCTTACGGCTCTCTGGCGGCGCGACTCCATTCACGCGTCTTACGGCTCCCTGGCGGCGCGACTCCACTCACGCGGCTTACGGCTCTCCGGCGGCGCGACTCCACTCACGCGGCTTAGGCTCTCTGGCGGCGCGACTCCAATAGGTAAGGTCCGGAAGGCGGGACAAGGCGACCAGGGCCAGGGTCGGGGGACGAGCACGCAGGCGAGGGACCCCACCGAATCCAGGCCAATGGCGCGGAATCCAAGGGAGGGGTTCGGGCAGAAGAGAGCAAGGGGGAGGCACTGGCGAGGTTAGGGGAGGGAATCCGAGCCTCCCCCTCTGGGGACGCGAGCGCCCCCCAGAGAGGAAGGAATGCACTGTCCATCCCCCAAGCTCCACACTACGCAACCGCCCGGCCCCACCACTGAGACACGCGGGAGAATTCCCCTTTTAATGTACTCCGATTTGAGTTACTGCTTTAATTTGATGTTTGTTTTGACCTTTTTGTTGTCTTATTTGACTTCAATTGTTCCGTATTTGGTTTTATGTTTGTTTTGACCTTTTTGTCTTGTTTGACTTCAATTTGTCTTTTGTTATCACCCTGTGTCCTTATTTGACTTTATTTTTTGTCTTGTTTGACTTCCATTTGTTTTTTTGTTAATAAAATTGCTTTTAATCACTCTGTGTCCTTATTTGACTTTGTGTTTGTGACTTTTTTGTCTTGTTTTTCTTAGTTTTCTAAATTTAGACTTTTCATTTTGTTTTTCTTCTAATTAGCCGAATTTGGCGTGCCAACCTCCTTCCATTAGTTACATTATGTTCCGTCCATCCTCCAAAGTTAATAAAATTGCTTTTGATCACTCTGTGTCCTTATTTGACTTTGTGTTTGTGACTTTTTTGTCTTTGTTTTGTTTTTCTTAGTTTTCTAAATTTAGACTTTTCCTTTTGTTTTTCTTCTAATTGGCCGAATTTGGCGTGCCAACCTCCTTCCATTAGTTACATTATGTTCCGTCCATCCTCCTAATTTAGGTTTTAAGTTTGTCTGTCCTAATTTTGACTTTCTTATCCTTAATTTAGGTTCAATTCCTCCTTCATTTAGGTTCAATTTATTTTAGTTCCACCTCTTTCTTTGTCTTTTCACCATTCCCCTAACCAAATTTGGCGCCCCCTGTCCATCAAATAAAAAATGGCATGTCCGCCCCAAAATAAATACATACACATATACAATTAATGGCACCCCCCACATCAGTCCAGCATCATTCCCCCGAGTAAGCTTTTCGCGCGCGACGTTTCGGCTTGGTTTAGCCTTCTTCAGGCACTGCTTACTCACTGTGTCTGTTGGACTTCTTGTCCTTCCGTTTGTCGTTTCTCCAAGATGCTTTTCTTTAAAACAAAATCTTCTCTTGTTTATTCTGTCTCGTAGCTGTTCCTCTTTCCGTTGCTTTTCTTCAATTGTGGTTTGTTTTGGTTCCTCTGTTGGTCTTTTGGTTCCTCTTCTGTGTTTGTGTTTCCCGCTTGGTCCTCTCCACTCCACTTCCTTGTTTGTGTTTTCCGCTTAGTCATTTCCTGTCTGCGTTCCACTCGTTTCCGTCCCCTCTTGTTGGGCTTGTTTTTTGGTTCCACTTGTTTTTGGTTCCGCTTCTGTTCTTTACTCTTTTAGTGTTTGAGTGATTTCTCTTTTCTTTTTTGAGTTATTTTACTTCTGTTCTTTACTCTTTTAGTGTTTGAGTGATTTCTCTTTTCTTTTTTGAGTTATTTTGCTTCTGTTCTTGACTCTTTTAGTGTTTGAGTGATTTCTCCTTTATTTTTTGAGTTATTTTGCTTCTGTTCTTTACTCTTGTAGTCTTTGAGTGATTTCTCCTTTCATTTTTGAGTTATTTTGATTTTCTTT
This sequence comes from Phycodurus eques, assembly GCF_024500275.1. NCBI lineage: Eukaryota > Metazoa > Chordata > Actinopteri > Syngnathiformes > Syngnathidae > Phycodurus > Phycodurus eques. The sequence goes on from NC_084530.1 coordinate 32,110,112, forward strand.
TGGTGTTAATTTTTCGCCCCATTGGGAGAGGCCCTAGGGTTCGGGTTATCCCCCGAATTTAATGGCGTAACTGGGGTTGCGCAGATCCAAATTTAAGGTTAGGGCTGGACCCCTCTGGGGTTATGGTTAGGATCCGGAGTGGGTGAGGCATCCGGTCCTCCAAGGAGGAGCCGGCAGGAATCCCCCCACAACGCGACCCCCCCCACTGACGCCAACTCCAGCCACACTCATTCCACCAACCTGACTAAGGTCCAATTTGTTGGTTCACGTGCTCGTCCGGCATCACCTCCTCTGTTGCGGATGGATCCCTCGGATCCCAGCTACGACTCCAGCTCACGCGGCTTACGGCTCTCTGGCGGCGCGACTCCATTCACGCGTCTTACGGCTCCCTGGCGGCGCGACTCCACTCACGCGGCTTACGGCTCTCCGGCGGCGCGACTCCACTCACGCGGCTTAGGCTCTCTGGCGGCGCGACTCCAATAGGTAAGGTCCGGAAGGCGGGACAAGGCGACCAGGGCCAGGGTCGGGGGACGAGCACGCAGGCGAGGGACCCCACCGAATCCAGGCCAATGGCGCGGAATCCAAGGGAGGGGTTCGGGCAGAAGAGAGCAAGGGGGAGGCACTGGCGAGGTTAGGGGAGGGAATCCGAGCCTCCCCCTCTGGGGACGCGAGCGCCCCCCAGAGAGGAAGGAATGCACTGTCCATCCCCCAAGCTCCACACTACGCAACCGCCCGGCCCCACCACTGAGACACGCGGGAGAATTCCCCTTTTAATGTACTCCGATTTGAGTTACTGCTTTAATTTGATGTTTGTTTTGACCTTTTTGTTGTCTTATTTGACTTCAATTGTTCCGTATTTGGTTTTATGTTTGTTTTGACCTTTTGTCTTGTTTGACTTCAATTTGTCTTTTGTTATCACCCTGTGTCCTTATTTGACTTTATTTTTTGTCTTGTTTGACTTCCATTTGTTTTTTTGTTAATAAAATTGCTTTTAATCACTCTGTGTCCTTATTTGACTTTGTGTTTGTGACTTTTTTGTCTTGTTTTTCTTAGTTTTCTAAATTTAGACTTTTCATTTTGTTTTTCTTCTAATTAGCCGAATTTGGCGTGCCAACCTCCTTCCATTAGTTACATTATGTTCCGTCCATCCTCCAAAGTTAATAAAATTGCTTTTGATCACTCTGTGTCCTTATTTGACTTTGTGTTTGTGACTTTTTTGTCTTTGTTTTGTTTTTCTTAGTTTTCTAAATTTAGACTTTTCCTTTTGTTTTTCTTCTAATTGGCCGAATTTGGCGTGCCAACCTCCTTCCATTAGTTACATTATGTTCCGTCCATCCTCCTAATTTAGGTTTTAAGTTTGTCTGTCCTAATTTTGACTTTCTTATCCTTAATTTAGGTTCAATTCCTCCTTCATTTAGGTTCAATTTATTTTAGTTCCACCTCTTTCTTTGTCTTTTCACCATTCCCCTAACCAAATTTGGCGCCCCCTGTCCATCAAATAAAAAATGGCATGTCCGCCCCAAAATAAATACATACACATATACAATTAATGGCACCCCCCACATCAGTCCAGCATCATTCCCCCGAGTAAGCTTTTCGCGCGCGACGTTTCGGCTTGGTTTAGCCTTCTTCAGGCACTGCTTACTCACTGTGTCTGTTGGACTTCTTGTCCTTCCGTTTGTCGTTTCTCCAAGATGCTTTTCTTTAAAACAAAATCTTCTCTTGTTTATTCTGTCTCGTAGCTGTTCCTCTTTCCGTTGCTTTTCTTCAATTGTGGTTTGTTTTGGTTCCTCTGTTGGTCTTTTGGTTCCTCTTCTGTGTTTGTGTTTCCCGCTTGGTCCTCTCCACTCCACTTCCTTGTTTGTGTTTTCCGCTTAGTCATTTCCTGTCTGCGTTCCACTCGTTTCCGTCCCCTCTTGTTGGGCTTGTTTTTGGTTCCACTTGTTTTTGGTTCCGCTTCTGTTCTTTACTCTTTTAGTGTTTGAGTGATTTCTCTTTTCTTTTTTGAGTTATTTTACTTCTGTTCTTTACTCTTTTAGTGTTTGAGTGATTTCTCTTTTCTTTTTTGAGTTATTTTGCTTCTGTTCTTGACTCTTTAGTGTTTGAGTGATTTCTCCTTTATTTTTTGAGTTATTTTGCTTCTGTTCTTTACTCTTGTAGTCTTTGAGTGATTTCTCCTTTCATTTTGAGTTATTTTGATTTTCTTTTGGTGTTAATTTTTCGCCCCATTGGGAGAGGCCCTAGGGTTCGGGTTATCCCCCGAATTTAATGGCGTAACTGGGGTTGCGCAGATCCAAATTTAAGGTTAGGGCTGGACCCCTCTGGGGTTATGGTTAGGATCCGGAGTGGGTGAGGCATCCGGTCCTCCAAGGAGGAGCCGGCAGGAATCCCCCCACAACGCGACCCCCCCCACTGACGCCAACTCCAGCCACACTCATTCCACCAACCTGACTAAGGTCCAATTTGTTGGTTCACGTGCTCGTCCGGCATCACCTCCTCTGTTGCGGATGGATCCCTCGGATCCCAGCTACGACTCCAGCTCACGCGGCTTACGGCTCTCTGGCGGCGCGACTCCATTCACGCGTCTTACGGCTCCCTGGCGGCGCGACTCCACTCACGCGGCTTACGGCTCTCCGGCGGCGCGACTCCACTCACGCGGCTTAGGCTCTCTGGCGGCGCGACTCCAATAGGTAAGGTCCGGAAGGCGGGACAAGGCGACCAGGGCCAGGGTCGGGGGACGAGCACGCAGGCGAGGGACCCCACCGAATCCAGGCCAATGGCGCGGAATCCAAGGGAGGGGTTCGGGCAGAAGAGAGCAAGGGGGAGGCACTGGCGAGGTTAGGGGAGGGAATCCGAGCCTCCCCCTCTGGGGACGCGAGCGCCCCCCAGAGAGGAAGGAATGCACTGTCCATCCCCCAAGCTCCACACTACGCAACCGCCCGGCCCCACCACTGAGACACGCGGGAGGAATTCCCCTTTTAATGTACTCCGATTTGAGTTACTGCTTTAATTTGATGTTTGTTTTGACCTTTTTGTTGTCTTATTTGACTTCAATTGTTCCGTATTTGGTTTTATGTTTGTTTTGACCTTTTGTCTTGTTTGACTTCAATTTGTCTTTTGTTATCACCCTGTGTCCTTATTTGACTTTATTTTTTGTCTTGTTTGACTTCCATTTGTTTTTTGTTAATAAAATTGCTTTTAATCACTCTGTGTCCTTATTTGACTTTGTGTTTGTGACTTTTTTGTCTTGTTTTTCTTAGTTTTCTAAATTTAGACTTTTCATTTTGTTTTTCTTCTAATTAGCCGAATTTGGCGTGCCAACCTCCTTCCATTAGTTACATTATGTTCCGTCCATCCTCCAAAGTTAATAAAATTGCTTTTGATCACTCTGTGTCCTTATTTGACTTTGTGTTTGTGACTTTTTTTGTCTTTGTTTTGTTTTTCTTAGTTTTCTAAATTTAGACTTTTCCTTTTGTTTTTCTTCTAATTGGCCGAATTTGGCGTGCCAACCTCCTTCCATTAGTTACATTATGTTCCGTCCATCCTCCTAATTTAGGTTTTAAGTTTGTCTGTCCTAATTTTGACTTTCTTATCCTTAATTTAGGTTCAATTCCTCCTTCATTTAGGTTCAATTTATTTTAGTTCCACCTCTTTCTTTGTCTTTTCACCATTCCCCTAACCAAATTTGGCGCCCCCTGTCCATCAAATAAAAAATGGCATGTCCGCCCCAAAATAAATACATACACATATACAATTAATGGCACCCCCCCACATCAGTCCAGCATCATTCCCCCGAGTAAGCTTTTCGCGCGCGACGTTTCGGCTTGGTTTAGCCTTCTTCAGGCACTGCTTACTCACTGTGTCTGTTGGACTTCTTGTCCTTCCGTTTGTCGTTTCTCCAAGATGCTTTTCTTTAAAACAAAATCTTCTCTTGTTTATTCTGTCTCGTAGCTGTTCCTCTTTCCGTTGCTTTTCTTCAATTGTGGTTTGTTTTGGTTCCTCTGTTGGTCTTTTGGTTCCTCTTCTGTGTTTGTGTTTCCCGCTTGGTCCTCTCCACTCCACTTCCTTGTTTGTGTTTTCCGCTTAGTCATTTCCTGTCTGCGTTCCACTCGTTTCCGTCCCCTCTTGTTGGGCTTGTTTTTTGGTTCCACTTGTTTTTGGTTCCGCTTCTGTTCTTTACTCTTTTAGTGTTTGAGTGATTTCTCTTTCTTTTTTGAGTTATTTTACTTCTGTTCTTTACTCTTTTAGTGTTTGAGTGATTTCTCTTTTCTTTTTTGAGTTATTTTGCTTCTGTTCTTGACTCTTTTAGTGTTTGAGTGATTTCTCCTTTATTTTTTGAGTTATTTTGCTTCTGTTCTTTACTCTTGTAGTCTTTGAGTGATTTCTCCTTTCATTTTTTGAGTTATTTTGATTTTCTTTTGGTGTTAATTTTTCGCCCCATTGGGAGAGGCCCTAGGGTTCGGGTTATCCCCCGAATTTAATGGCGTAACTGGGGTTGCGCAGATCCAAATTTAAGGTTAGGGCTGGACCCCTCTGGGGTTATGGTTAGGATCCGGAGTGGGTGAGGCATCCGGTCCTCCAAGGAGGAGCCGGCAGGAATCCCCCCACAACGCGACCCCCCCCACTGACGCCAACTCCAGCCACACTCATTCCACCAACCTGACTAAGGTCCAATTTGTTGGTTCACGTGCTCGTCCGGCATCACCTCCTCTGTTGCGGATGGATCCCTCGGATCCCAGCTACGACTCCAGCTCACGCGGCTTACGGCTCTCTGGCGGCGCGACTCCATTCACGCGTCTTACGGCTCCCTGGCGGCGCGACTCCACTCACGCGGCTTACGGCTCTCCGGCGGCGCGACTCCACTCACGCGGCTTAGGCTCTCTGGCGGCGCGACTCCAATAGGTAAGGTCCGGAAGGCGGGACAAGGCGACCAGGGCCAGGGTCGGGGGACGAGCACGCAGGCGAGGGACCCCACCGAATCCAGGCCAATGGCGCGGAATCCAAGGGAGGGGTTCGGGCAGAAGAGAGCAAGGGGGAGGCACTGGCGAGGTTAGGGGAGGGAATCCGAGCCTCCCCCTCTGGGGACGCGAGCGCCCCCCAGAGAGGAAGGAATGCACTGTCCATCCCCCAAGCTCCACACTACGCAACCGCCCGGCCCCACCACTGAGACACGCGGGAGAATTCCCCTTTTAATGTACTCCGATTTGAGTTACTGCTTTAATTTGATGTTTGTTTTGACCTTTTGTTGTCTTATTTGACTTCAATTGTTCCGTATTTGGTTTTATGTTTGTTTTGACCTTTTTGTCTTGTTTGACTTCAATTTGTCTTTTGTTATCACCCTGTGTCCTTATTTGACTTTATTTTTTGTCTTGTTTGACTTCCATTTGTTTTTTTTGTTAATAAAATTGCTTTTAATCACTCTGTGTCCTTATTTGACTTTGTGTTTGTGACTTTTTTGTCTTGTTTTTCTTAGTTTTCTAAATTTAGACTTTCATTTTGTTTTTCTTCTAATTAGCCGAATTTGGCGTGCCAACCTCCTTCCATTAGTTACATTATGTTCCGTCCATCCTCCAAAGTTAATAAAATTGCTTTTGATCACTCTGTGTCCTTATTTGACTTTGTGTTTGTGACTTTTTTGTCTTTGTTTTGTTTTTCTTAGTTTTCTAAATTTAGACTTTTCCTTTTGTTTTTCTTCTAATTGGCCGAATTTGGCGTGCCAACCTCCTTCCATTAGTTACATTATGTTCCGTCCATCCTCCTAATTTAGGTTTTAAGTTTGTCTGTCCTAATTTTGACTTTCTTATCCTTAATTTAGGTTCAATTCCTCCTTCATTTAGGTTCAATTTATTTTAGTTCCACCTCTTTCTTTGTCTTTTCACCATTCCCCTAACCAAATTTGGCGCCCCCTGTCCATCAAATAAAAAATGGCATGTCCGCCCCAAAATAAATACATACACATATACAATTAATGGCACCCCCCACATCAGTCCAGCATCATTCCCCCGAGTAAGCTTTTCGCGCGCGACGTTTCGGCTTGGTTAGCCTTCTTCAGGCACTGCTTACTCACTGTGTCTGTTGGACTTCTTGTCCTTCCGTTTGTCGTTTCTCCAAGATGCTTTTCTTTAAAACAAAATCTTCTCTTGTTTATTCTGTCTCGTAGCTGTTCCTCTTTCCGTTGCTTTTCTTCAATTGTGGTTTGTTTTGGTTCCTCTGTTGGTCTTTTGGTTCCTCTTCTGTGTTTGTGTTTCCCGCTTGGTCCTCTCCACTCCACTTCCTTGTTTGTGTTTTCCGCTTAGTCATTTCCTGTCTGCGTTCCACTCGTTTCCGTCCCCTCTTGTTGGGCTTGTTTTTTGGTTCCACTTGTTTTTGGTTCCGCTTCTGTTCTTTACTCTTTTAGTGTTTGAGTGATTTCTCTTTTCTTTTTTGAGTTATTTTACTTCTGTTCTTTACTCTTTTAGTGTTTGAGTGATTTCTCTTTTCTTTTTTGAGTTATTTTGCTTCTGTTCTTGACTCTTTTAGTGTTTGAGTGATTTCTCCTTTATTTTTGAGTTATTTTGCTTCTGTTCTTTACTCTTGTAGTCTTTGAGTGATTTCTCCTTTCATTTTTGAGTTATTTTGATTTTCTTTTGGTGTTAATTTTTCGCCCCATTGGGAGAGGCCCTAGGGTTCGGGTTATCCCCCGAATTTAATGGCGTAACTGGGGTTGCGCAGATCCAAATTTAAGGTTAGGGCTGGACCCCTCTGGGGTTATGGTTAGGATCCGGAGTGGGTGAGGCATCCGGTCCTCCAAGGAGGAGCCGGCAGGAATCCCCCCACAACGCGACCCCCCCCACTGACGCCAACTCCAGCCACACTCATTCCACCAACCTGACTAAGGTCCAATTTGTTGGTTCACGTGCTCGTCCGGCATCACCTCCTCTGTTGCGGATGGATCCCTCGGATCCCAGCTACGACTCCAGCTCACGCGGCTTACGGCTCTCTGGCGGCGCGACTCCATTCACGCGTCTTACGGCTCCCTGGCGGCGCGACTCCACTCACGCGGCTTACGGCTCTCCGGCGGCGCGACTCCACTCACGCGGCTTAGGCTCTCTGGCGGCGCGACTCCAATAGGTAAGGTCCGGAAGGCGGGACAAGGCGACCAGGGCCAGGGTCGGGGGACGAGCACGCAGGCGAGGGACCCCACCGAATCCAGGCCAATGGCGCGGAATCCAAGGGAGGGGTTCGGGCAGAAGAGAGCAAGGGGGAGGCACTGGCGAGGTTAGGGGAGGGAATCCGAGCCTCCCCCTCTGGGGACGCGAGCGCCCCCCAGAGAGGAAGGAATGCACTGTCCATCCCCCAAGCTCCACACTACGCAACCGCCCGGCCCCACCACTGAGACACGCGGGAGAATTCCCCTTTTAATGTACTCCGATTTGAGTTACTGCTTTAATTTGATGTTTGTTTTGACCTTTTTGTTGTCTTATTTGACTTCAATTGTTCCGTATTTGGTTTTATGTTTGTTTTGACCTTTTTGTCTTGTTTGACTTCAATTTGTCTTTTGTTATCACCCTGTGTCCTTATTTGACTTATTTTTTGTCTTGTTTGACTTCCATTTGTTTTTTTGTTAATAAAATTGCTTTTAATCACTCTGTGTCCTTATTTGACTTTGTGTTTGTGACTTTTTTGTCTTGTTTTTCTTAGTTTTCTAAATTTAGACTTTTCATTTTGTTTTTCTTCTAATTAGCCGAATTTGGCGTGCCAACCTCCTTCCATTAGTTACATTATGTTCCGTCCATCCTCCAAAGTTAATAAAATTGCTTTTGATCACTCTGTGTCCTTATTTGACTTTGTGTTTGTGACTTTTTGTCTTGTTTTGTTTTCTTAGTTTTCTAAATTTAGACTTTTCCTTTTGTTTTTCTTCTAATTGGCCGAATTTGGCGTGCCAACCTCCTTCCATTAGTTACATTATGTTCCGTCCATCCTCCTAATTTAGGTTTTAAGTTTGTCTGTCCTAATTTTGACTTTCTTATCCTTAATTTAGGTTCAATTCCTCCTTCATTTAGGTTCAATTTATTTAGTTCCACCTCTTTCTTTGTCTTTTCACCATTCCCCTAACCAAATTTGGCGCCCCCTGTCCATCAAATAAAAAATGGCATGTCCGCCCCAAAATAAATACATACACATATACAATTAATGGCACCCCCCACATCAGTCCAGCATCATTCCCCCGAGTAAGCTTTTCGCGCGCGACGTTTCGGCTTGGTTTAGCCTTCTTCAGGCACTGCTTACTCACTGTGTCTGTTGGACTTCTTGTCCTTCCGTTTGTCGTTTCTCCAAGATGCTTTTCTTTAAAACAAAATCTTCTCTTGTTTATTCTGTCTCGTAGCTGTTCCTCTTTCCGTTGCTTTTCTTCAATTGTGGTTTGTTTTGGTTCCTCTGTTGGTCTTTTGGTTCCTCTTCTGTGTTTGTGTTTCCCGCTTGGTCCTCTCCACTCCACTTCCTTGTTTGTGTTTTCCGCTTAGTCATTTCCTGTCTGCGTTCCACTCGTTTCCGTCCCCTCTTGTTGGGCTTGTTTTTTGGTTCCACTTGTTTTTGGTTCCGCTTCTGTTCTTTACTCTTTTAGTGTTTGAGTGATTTCTCTTTTCTTTTTTGAGTTATTTACTTCTGTTCTTTACTCTTTTAGTGTTTGAGTGATTTCTCTTTTCTTTTTTGAGTTATTTTGCTTCTGTTCTTGACTCTTTTAGTGTTTGAGTGATTTCTCCTTTATTTTTGAGTTATTTTGCTTCTGTTCTTTACTCTTGTAGTCTTTGAGTGATTTCTCCTTTCATTTTTGAGTTATTTTGATTTTCTTTTGGTGTTAATTTTTCGCCCCATTGGGAGAGGCCCTAGGGTTCGGGTTATCCCCCGAATTTAATGGCGTAACTGGGGTTGCGCAGATCCAAATTTAAGGTTAGGGCTGGACCCCTCTGGGGTTATGGTTAGGATCCGGAGTGGGTGAGGCATCCGGTCCTCCAAGGAGGAGCCGGCAGGAATCCCCCCACAACGCGACCCCCCCCACTGACGCCAACTCCAGCCACACTCATTCCACCAACCTGACTAAGGTCCAATTTGTTGGTTCACGTGCTCGTCCGGCATCACCTCCTCTGTTGCGGATGGATCCCTCGGATCCCAGCTACGACTCCAGCTCACGCGGCTTACGGCTCTCTGGCGGCGCGACTCCATTCACGCGTCTTACGGCTCCCTGGCGGCGCGACTCCACTCACGCGGCTTACGGCTCTCCGGCGGCGCGACTCCACTCACGCGGCTTAGGCTCTCTGGCGGCGCGACTCCAATAGGTAAGGTCCGGAAGGCGGGACAAGGCGACCAGGGCCAGGGTCGGGGGACGAGCACGCAGGCGAGGGACCCCACCGAATCCAGGCCAATGGCGCGGAATCCAAGGGAGGGGTTCGGGCAGAAGAGAGCAAGGGGGAGGCACTGGCGAGGTTAGGGGAGGGAATCCGAGCCTCCCCCTCTGGGGACGCGAGCGCCCCCCAGAGAGGAAGGAATGCACTGTCCATCCCCCAAGCTCCACACTACGCAACCGCCCGGCCCCCACCACTGAGACACGCGGGAGAATTCCCCTTTTAATGTACTCCGATTTGAGTTACTGCTTTAATTTGATGTTTGTTTTGACCTTTTTGTTGTCTTATTTGACTTCAATTGTTCCGTATTTGGTTTTATGTTTGTTTTGACCTTTTTGTCTTGTTTGACTTCAATTTGTCTTTTGTTATCACCCTGTGTCCTTATTTGACTTTATTTTTGTCTTGTTTGACTTCCATTTGTTTTTTTGTTAATAAAATTGCTTTTAATCACTCTGTGTCCTTATTTGACTTTGTGTTTGTGACTTTTTTGTCTTGTTTTTCTTAGTTTTCTAAATTTAGACTTTTCATTTTGTTTTTCTTCTAATTAGCCGAATTTGGCGTGCCAACCTCCTTCCATTAGTTACATTATGTTCCGTCCATCCTCCAAAGTTAATAAAATTGCTTTTGATCACTCTGTGTCCTTATTTGACTTTGTGTTTGTGACTTTTTTGTCTTTGTTTTGTTTTTCTTAGTTTTCTAAATTTAGACTTTTCCTTTTGTTTTTCTTCTAATTGGCCGAATTTGGCGTGCCAACCTCCTTCCATTAGTTACATTATGTTCCGTCCATCCTCCTAATTTAGGTTTTAAGTTTGTCTGTCCTAATTTTGACTTTCTTATCCTTAATTTAGGTTCAATTCCTCCTTCATTTAGGTTCAATTTATTTTAGTTCCACCTCTTTCTTTGTCTTTTCACCATTCCCCTAACCAAATTTGGCGCCCCCTGTCCATCAAATAAAAAATGGCATGTCCGCCCCAAAATAAATACATACACATATACAATTAATGGCACCCCCCACATCAGTCCAGCATCATTCCCCCGAGTAAGCTTTTCGCGCGCGACGTTTCGGCTTGGTTTAGCCTTCTTCAGGCACTGCTTACTCACTGTGTCTGTTGGACTTCTTGTCCTTCCGTTTGTCGTTTCTCCAAGATGCTTTTCTTTAAAAACAAAATCTTCTCTTGTTTATTCTGTCTCGTAGCTGTTCCTCTTTCCGTTGCTTTTCTTCAATTGTGGTTTGTTTTGGTTCCTCTGTTGGTCTTTTGGTTCCTCTTCTGTGTTTGTGTTTCCCGCTTGGTCCTCTCCACTCCACTTCCTTGTTTGTGTTTTCCGCTTAGTCATTTCCTGTCTGCGTTCCACTCGTTTCCGTCCCCTCTTGTTGGGCTTGTTTTTTGGTTCCACTTGTTTTTGGTTCCGCTTCTGTTCTTTACTCTTTTAGTGTTTGAGTGATTTCTCTTTCTTTTTTGAGTTATTTTACTTCTGTTCTTTACTCTTTTAGTGTTTGAGTGATTTCTCTTTTCTTTTTTGAGTTATTTTGCTTCTGTTCTTGACTCTTTTAGTGTTTGAGTGATTTCTCCTTTATTTTTTGAGTTATTTTGCTTCTGTTCTTTACTCTTGTAGTCTTTGAGTGATTTCTCCTTTCATTTTTGAGTTATTTTGATTTTCTTTTGGTGTTAATTTTTCGCCCCATTGGGAGAGGCCCTAGGGTTCGGGTTATCCCCGAATTTAATGGCGTAACTGGGGTTGCGCAGATCCAAATTTAAGGTTAGGGCTGGACCCCTCTGGGGTTATGGTTAGGATCCGGAGTGGGTGAGGCATCCGGTCCTCCAAGGAGGAGCCGGCAGGAATCCCCCCACAACGCGACCCCCCCCACTGACGCCAACTCCAGCCACACTCATTCCACCAACCTGACTAAGGTCCAATTTGTTGGTTCACGTGCTCGTCCGGCATCACCTCCTCTGTTGCGGATGGATCCCTCGGATCCCAGCTACGACTCCAGCTCACGCGGCTTACGGCTCTCTGGCGGCGCGACTCCATTCACGGCGTCTTACGGCTCCCTGGCGGCGCGACTCCACTCACGCGGCTTACGGCTCTCCGGCGGCGCGACTCCACTCACGCGGCTTAGGCTCTCTGGCGGCGCGACTCCAATAGGTAAGGTCCGGAAGGCGGGACAAGGCGACCAGGGCCAGGGTCGGGGGACGAGCACGCAGGCGAGGGACCCCACCGAATCCAGGCCAATGGCGCGGAATCCAAGGGAGGGGTTCGGGCAGAAGAGAGCAAGGGGGAGGCACTGGCGAGGTTAGGGGAGGGAATCCGAGCCTCCCCCTCTGGGGACGCGAGCGCCCCCCAGAGAGGAAGGAATGCACTGTCCATCCCCCAAGCTCCACACTACGCAACCGCCCGGCCCCACCACTGAGACACGCGGGAGAATTCCCCTTTTAATGTACTCCGATTTGAGTTACTGCTTTAATTTGATGTTTGTTTTGACCTTTTTGTTGTCTTATTTGACTTCAATTGTTCCGTATTTGGTTTTATGTTTGTTTTGACCTTTTGTCTTGTTTGACTTCAATTTGTCTTTTGTTATCACCCTGTGTCCTTATTTGACTTTATTTTTTGTCTTGTTTGACTTCCATTTGTTTTTTTGTTAATAAAATTGCTTTTAATCACTCTGTGTCCTTATTTGACTTTGTGTTTGTGACTTTTTTGTCTTGTTTTTCTTAGTTTTCTAAATTTAGACTTTTCATTTTGTTTTTCTTCTAATTAGCCGAATTTGGCGTGCCAACCTCCTTCCATTAGTTACATTATGTTCCGTCCATCCTCCAAAGTTAATAAAATTGCTTTTGATCACTCTGTGTCCTTATTTGACTTTGTGTTTGTGACTTTTTTGTCTTTGTTTTGTTTTTCTTAGTTTTCTAAATTTAGACTTTTCCTTTTGTTTTTCTTCTAATTGGCCGAATTTGGCGTGCCAACCTCCTTCCATTAGTTACATTATGTTCCGTCCATCCTCCTAATTTAGGTTTTAAGTTTGTCTGTCCTAATTTTGACTTTCTTATCCTTAATTTAGGTTCAATTCCTCCTTCATTTAGGTTCAATTTATTTTAGTTCCACCTCTTTCTTTGTCTTTTCACCATTCCCCTAACCAAATTTGGCGCCCCCTGTCCATCAAATAAAAAATGGCATGTCCGCCCCAAAATAAATACATACACATATACAATTAATGGCACCCCCCACATCAGTCCAGCATCATTCCCCCGAGTAAGCTTTTCGCGCGCGACGTTTCGGCTTGGTTTAGCCTTCTTCAGGCACTGCTTACTCACTGTGTCTGTTGGACTTCTTGTCCTTCCGTTTGTCGTTTCTCCAAGATGCTTTTCTTTAAAACAAAATCTTCTCTTGTTTATTCTGTCTCGTAGCTGTTCCTCTTTCCGTTGCTTTTCTTCAATTGTGGTTTGTTTTGGTTCCTCTGTTGGTCTTTTGGTTCCTCTTCTGTGTTTGTGTTTCCCGCTTGGTCCTCTCCACTCCACTTCCTTGTTTGTGTTTTCCGCTTAGTCATTTCCTGTCTGCGTTCCACTCGTTTCCGTCCCCTCTTGTTGGGCTTGTTTTTGTTTCCACTTGTTTTTGGTTCCGCTTCTGTTCTTTACTCTTTTAGTGTTTGAGTGATTTCTCTTCTTTTTTGAGTTATTTTACTTCTGTTCTTTACTCTTTTAGTGTTTGAGTGATTTCTCTTTTCTTTTTGAGTTATTTTGCTTCTGTTCTGACTCTTTTAGTGTTTGAGTGATTTCTCCTTTATTTTTGTGAGTTTTTTTGCTTCTGTTCTTTACTCTTGTAGTCTTTGAGTGATTTCTCCTTTCATTTTTGAGTTATTTGATTTTCTTTTGGTGTTAATTTTTCGCCCCATTGGGAGAGGCCCTAGGGTTCGGGTTATCCCCCGAATTTAATGGCGTAACTGGGGTTGCGCAGATCCAAATTTAAGGTTAGGGCTGGACCCCTCTGGGGTTATGGTTAGGATCCGGAGTGGGTGAGGCATCCGGTCCTCCAAGGAGGAGCCGGCAGGAATCCCCCCACAACGCGACCCCCCCCACTGACGCCAACTCCAGCCACACTCATTCCACCAACCTGACTAAGGTCCAA